>NC_057794.1:131128677-131405212 GCF_018294505.1 Triticum aestivum
GAAAACAAAAATAATTCCTACGTATCACCAAGATCAATCTATGGAGTCAACTAGCAACGAGAGGAGAGTGCATCTACATACCCTTGTAGATCGCGAGCGGAAGCGTTCAAGAGAATGGGGATGATGGAGTCGTACTCGCCGTGATCCAAATCACCGATGACCAAGTGTCGAACGGACGGCACCTCCGCGTTCAACACACGTACGGAGCGGATGACGTCTCCTCCTTGATCCAGCAAGGGGGAAGGAGAGGTTGATGAAGATCCAGCAGCACGGGCGTGGTGGTGGATGCAGCAGTGATCGCAGCAGGGCTTCACCGAGCTTCTGCGAGAGGGAGAGGTGTAGCAGGGGGGAGGGAGGCGCCAAGACTTGAGGTGCGGCTGCCCTCCCTCCCCCCCTTTATATAGGCCCCTTGGGGGGCGCCGGCCCTAGGAGATGGGATCTCCTTGGGGGGGGGGCAAGGGGGGTGGAGTACCCCCCAAGGCAAGTGGAGGCGCCCCCCACCCTAGGGTTTCCAACCCTAGGCGCAGGGGGGCCCAAGAGGGGGGCGCACCAGCCCACTATGGGCTGGTTCCCCTCCCCACTTCAGCCCATGGGGCCCTCCGGGATGGGTGGCCCCACCCGGTGGACCCCCGGGACCCATCCGGTGGTCCCGGTACAATACCGGTGACCCCGAATCTTTCCCGATGGCCGAAACTACACTTTCTATATATAATTCTTCACCTCCGGACCATTCCGGAACTTCTCGTGACGTCCAGGATCTCATCCGAGACTCCGAACAACTTTTGGATTACTGCATACTCATATCTCTACAACCCTAGCGTCACCGAACCTTAAGTGTGTAGACCCTACGGGTTCGGGAGACACGTAGACATGACCGAGATGGCTCTCCGGCCAATAACTAACAGCGGGATCTGGATACCCATGTTGGCTCCCACATGCTCCTCGACGCTCTCATCGGATGAACCACGATGTCGAGGACTTAATCAATCCTATATTCAATTCTCCTTGTCAATCGGTAGGTTACTTTCCCGAGACTCGATCGTCAGTATCCCAATACCTTGTTCAGTCTCGTTACCGGCAAGTCACTTTACTCGTACCGTAATGCATGATCCCATGATCAACCACTTGATCACATTGAGCTTATTATGATGATGCATTATCGAGTGGGCCCAGAGATACCTCTCCGTCATACGGAGTGACAAATCTCAGTCTCGATTTGTGCCAACCCAACAGACACTTTCGGAGACACCTGTAATGTACCTTTATAGTCACCCAGTTACGTTGTGACGTTTGGCACACCCAAAGCACTCCTACGGTATCCGGGAGTTGCACAATCTCATGGTCTAAGGAAATGATACTTGACATTCAGAAAAGCTACAGCAAACGAACTACACGATCTTTGAGCTAAGCTTAGGATTGGGTCTTGTCCATCACATCATTCTCCTAATGATGTGATCCCATTATCAATGACATCCCCATGTCCATAGCCAGGAAACCATGACTATCTGTTGATCAACGAGCTAGTCAACTAGAGGCTCACTAGGGACACATTGTGGTCTATGTATTCACACATGTATTACGATTTCCGGATAATACAATTATAGCATGAATAATAGACAATTATCATGAACAAGGAAATACAATAATCATTTTATTATTGCCTCTAGGGCATATTTCCAATAGTCTCCCACTTGCACTAGAGTCAATCATCTAGTTACATTGTGATGAATCGAACACCCATGGAATTCTGGTGTTGATCATGTTTTGCTCTAGGGAGAGGTTTAGTCAACGGATCTGCTACATTCAGGTCCATATGTACTTTACAAATTTCTATGTCTCCATTTTGAACACTTTCACGAATGGAGTTGAAGCGACGCTTGATATGCCTGGTCTTCCTATGAAACCTGGGCTCCTTGGCAAGGGCAATAGCTCTAGTGTTGTCACAGAAGAGAGTCATCGGCCCCGACGCATTGGGTATGACTCCTAGGTCGGTAGTGAACTCCTTCACCCAGACTGCTTCGTGTGCTGCCTCCGAGGCTGCCATGTACTCCACTTCACATGTAGATCCCGCCACAACGCTATGCTTGCAACTGCACCAGCTTACTGCCCCACCATTCAAAATATACACGTATCCGGTTTGTGACTTAGAGTCATCCAGATCTGTGTCGAAGCTAGCATCGACGTAACCATTTACGACGAGCTCTTCGTCACCTCCATAAATGAGAAACATTTCCTTGGTCCTTTTCAGGTACTTCAGGATATTCTTGACCGCTGTCCAGTGTTCCATGCCGGGATTACATTGGTACCTTCCTACCAAACTCACGGCAAGGTTTACATCAGGTCTGGTACACAACCTAGCATACATGATAGACCCTATGGCCGAGGCATAGGGGACGGCAATCATCTTTTCTCTATCTTCTGCCGTGGTCGGGCATTGAGCCATGCTCAATCTCGTACCTTGCAATACAGGCAAGAACCCCTTCTTTGATTGATCCATTTTGAACTTCTTCAATATCTTGTCAAGGTACGTACTCTGTGAAAGACCAATGAGGCGTCTCGATCTATCTCTATAGATCTTGATGCCTAATATATAAGCAGCTTCTCCAAGGTCCTTCATTGAAAAACACTTGTTCAAGTAGGCCTTTATGCTTTCCAAGAATTCTATATCATTTCCCATCAACAGTATGTCATCCACATACAATATGAGAAATGCTACAGAGCTCCCACTCACTTTCTTGTAAATGCAGGCTTCTCCATAAGTCTGCATAAACCCAAACGCTTTGATCATCTCATCAAAATGAATGTTCCAACTCCGAGATGCTTGCACCAGCCCATAAATCGAGCGTTGGAGCTTGCACACCTTGTCAGCATTCTTAGGAATCGGCAAAACCTTCCGGCTGCATCATATACAATTCTTCCTTAAGGAAACCATTAAGGAATGCCGTTTTGACGTCCATTTGCCATATCTCATAATCATAGAATGCAGCAATTGCTAACATGATTCGGACGGACTTCAGCTTCGCTACGGGTGAGAAAGTCTCATCGTAGTCAACCCCTTGAACTTGTCGATAACCCTTAGCGACAAGCCGAGCTTTATAGATGGTCACATTACCATCCGCGTCTATCTTCTTCTTAAAGATCCATTTATTTTCTATGGCTCGCTGATCAACGTGTTGGAAATATGCCCTAGAGGCAATAATAAAAGTATTATTATATTTCAATGTTCATGATAAATGTCTTTTATTCATGCTATAACTGTATTATCCGGAAATCGTAATACACGTGTGAATACTTAGACCACAATATGTCCCTGGTGAGCCTCTAGTTGACTAGCTCGTTGTGATCAACAGATAGTCATGGTTTCCTGACTATGGACATTGGATTTCGTTGATAACGGGATCACATCATTAGGAGAATGATGTGATGGACAAGACCCAATCCTAAGCATAGCATAAAAGATCGTGTAGTTCGTTTTGCTAGAGCTTTGCCAATGTCAAGTATCTCTTCCTTCGACCATGAGATCGTGTAACTCCCGGATACCGTAAGAGTGCCTTGGGTGTATCAAACGTCACAACGTAACTGGGTGACTATAAAGGTGCATTACAGGTATCTCCGAAAGTATCTGTTGGGTTGACACGGATCGAGACTGGGATTTGTCACTCCGTATGACGGAGAGGTATCTCTGGGCCCACTCGGTAATGCATCATCATAATGAGCTCAATGTGACCAAGGTGTTGGACACGGGATCATGCATTACGGTACGAGTAAAGTGACTTGCCGGTAACGAGACTGAACAAGGTATTGGGATACCGACGATCGAGTCTCGGGCAAGTAACGTACCGATTGACAAAGGGAATTGCATACAGGGTTTGATCGAATCCTCGACATCGTGGTTCATCCGATGACAACATCGAGGAGCATGTGGGAGCCATCATGGGTATCCAGATCCCGCTGTTGGTTATTGACCTGAGAGCGTCTCGGTCATGTCTGCATGTCTCCCGAACCCGTAGGGTCTACACACTTAAGGTTCGGTGACGCTAGGGTTATTAGGAAGACTAGTATGTGACTACCGAATGTTGTTCGGAGTCCCGGATGGGATCCTGGACGTCACGAGGAGCTCCGGAAGGGTCCGGAGGTAAAGATTTATATATGGGAAGTTGTCAAACGGACACCGGGAAGTTTCGGGGTCATACCGGTATTGTACCGGGGCCACCGGAAGGGTTCCGGGGGTCCACCGGGAGGGGCCACCCCTCCCGGGGGGCCACATGGGCTGCGTGGGGCAGGGAGCCAGCCCCTGGTGGGCTGGCCGCACCCCCTCCCTTGGGCCCATGCGCCTAGGGTTGAGGGGGGAACCCTAGAGGGGGCGCCCCCCTTGGCTTGGGGGGCAAGCCACCCTCTCCCCCTCTCCCCTTGGCCGCCGCACCCCCCCCTAGATGGGTTCTAGGGGGCCGGCCCCCTTCTCCCTTCCCCCTATAAATAGAGGGGTGAGGGGAGGGCAGCCGCACCACCCTCCAAGGCGCAGCCCTCCCCTCCCCAACACCTCTCCTCCTCCGTTGTGTGCTTGGCGAAGCCCTGTCGGAGTACTGCCTCTCCACCATCACCACGCCGTCGTGCTGCCGGTGGAGCTGTCTTCCTCAACCTCTCCTTCCCCCTTGCTGGATCAAGAAGGAGGAGACGTCTCCCGTCCCGTACGTGTGTTGAACGCGGAGGTGCTGTCCGTTCAGCACTTGGTCATCGGTGATTCGAATCACGTCGAGTACGACTACATCATCACCTTGCAAGCTTCCGCACGCGATCTACAAGTGGTATGTAGATGCAAACTCTCTCCCTTGACTCGTTGCTTAGATGAACTCATAGATGGATCTTGGTGAAACCGTAGGAAAAATTTTAATTTTCTGCAACGTTCCCCAACAGTGGCATCATGAGCTAGGTCTATGCGTAGTTCTCTTTGCACGAGTAGAACACAATTTTGTTGTGGGCGTGGATTTTGTCATCTTACTTGCCTCTACTAGTCTTTTCTTGCTCAACGGTATTGTGGGATGAAGCGGCCCGGACCAACCTTACACGTACGCTTACGTGAGACCGGTTCCACCGACTGACATGCACTAGTTGCATAAGGTGGCTGGCGGGTGTCTGTCTCTCCCACTTTAGTTGGAGCGGAATCGATGAACAGGGCCCTTATGAAGGGTAAATAGAAGTTGACAAAATCACGTTGTGGTGATTCGTAGGTAAGAAAACGTTCTTGCTAGAACCCAATTGCAGCCACGTAAAAGATGCAACAACAATTAGAGGACGTCTAACTTGTTTTTGCAGCGATTGATCATGTGATGTGATATGGCCAGAAGTTGTGATGAATGATGAATTGTGATGTATGAGATCATGTTCTTTGTAATAGGATTCACGACTTGCATGTCGATGAGTATGACAACCGGCAGGAGCCATAGGAGTTGTCTTTATTTTTTGTATGACCTGCGTGTCATTGAATAACGCCATGTAAACTACTTTACTTTATTGCTAAACGTTAGTCATAGAAGTAGAAGTAGTCGTTGGCGTGACAACTTCATGAAGACACGATGATGGAGATCATGATGATGGAGATCATGGTGTCAAGCCGGTGACAAGATGATCATGGAGCCCCGAAGATGAAGATCAATGGAGCTATATGATATTGGCCATATCATGTCACAACTATATAATTGCATGTGATGTTTATTATGTTTATGCATCTTGTTTACTTAGGACGACGGTAGTAAATAAGATGATCCCTTACAAAATTTCAAGAAGTGTTCTCCCCTAACTGTGCACCGTTGCTACAGTTCGTCGCTTCTAAGCACCACGTGATGATCGGGTGTGATGGATTCTTACGTTCACATACAACGGGTGTAAGACAGTTTTACACAGCGAAAACACTTAGGGTTAACTTGACGAGCCTAGCATGTGCAGACATGGCCTCGGAACACGGAGACCGAAAGGTCGAACACGAATCGTATGGAAGATACGATCAACATGAGAATGTTCACCGACGATGACTAGTCCGTCTCACGTGATGATCGGACACGGGCTAGTCGACTCGGATCGTGTAACACTTAGATGACTAGAGGGATGTCTAATCTAAGTGGGAGTTCATAATTTGATTAGAACTTTATTATCATGAACTTAGTCTAAAACCTTTGCAAATATGTCTTGTAGATCAATGGCCAACGCTAATGTCAACATGAACTTCAACGCGTTCCTAGAGAAAACCAAGCTGAAAGATGATGGCAGCAACTATACGGACTGGGTCCGGAACCTGAGGATCATCCTCATAGCTGCCAGGAAACAATATGTCCTAGAAGGACCGCTAGGTGACGCTCCCGTCCCAGAGAACCAAGACATTATGAATGCTTGGCAGTCTCGTGCTGATGATTACTCCCTCGTTCAGTGCGGCATGCTTTACAGCTTAGAACCGGGGCTCCAAAAGCGTTTTGAGCACCACGGAGCATATGAGATGTTCGAAGAGCTGAAACTAGTTTTTCAAGCTCATGCCCGGGTCGAGAGATATGATGTCTCCGACAAGTTCTACAGTTGTAAGATGGAGGAAAACAGTTCTGTCAGTGAGCACATCCTGAAGATGTCTGGGTTGCACAACCGTATGACCCAGCTGAACATTAACCTCCCAGATGAGGCGGTCATTGACAGAATCCTCCAGTCGCTCCCACCAAGCTACAAGAGCTTTGTGATGAACTACAACATGCAGGGGATGGAAAAGACCATTCCTGAAGTGTTCTCGATGCTGAAGTCAGCAGAGGCTGAAATCAAGAAAGAACATCAAGTGTTGATGGTCAATAAGACCACTAAGTTCAAGAAGGGCAAGGGTAAGAAGAACTTCAAGAAGGACGGCAAGGAGGTTGCCGCGCCTGGTAAGCCAGTTACCGGGAAGAAGTCAAAGAATGGACCTAAGCCTGAGACTGAGTGCTTTTATTGCAAGGGGAAGGGTCACTGGAAGCGGAACTGCCCCAAATACTTAGCGGATAAGAAGGCCGGCAACACCAAAGGTATATTTGATATACATGTGATTGATGTGTACCTTACCAGTACTCGTAGTAACTCCTGGGTATTTGATACCGGTGCCGTTGCTCATATTTGTAACTCACAGCAGGAGCTGCGGAATAAACGGAGACTGGCGAAGGACGAGGTGACTATGCGCGTCGGGAATGGTTCCAGAGTCGATGTGATCGCCGTCGGCACGCTGCCTCTACATTTACCTACGGGATTAGTTTTGAACCTTAATAATTGTTATTTAGTGCCAAGTTTGAGCATGAACATTGTATCTGGATCTCGTTTAATACGAGATGGCTACTCATTTAAGTCTGAGAATAATGGTTGTTCGATTTATATGAGAGATATGTTTTATGGTCATGCTCCGATGGTCAATGGTTTATTCTTAATGAATCTCGAGCGTAATATTACACATGTTCATAGTGTAGATGCCAAAAGATTTAAAGTTGATAACGATAGTCCCACATACTTGTGGCACTGCCGCCTTGGTCACATTGGTGTCAAGCGCATGAAGAAGCTCCATGCCGATGGACTTTTAGAGTCTCTTGATTATGAATCGTTTGACACGTGCGAACCATGCCTCTTGGGCAAAATGACCAAGACTCCGTTCTCCGGAACAATGGAGCGAGCAACCAACTTGTTGGAAATCATACATACCGATGTGTGCGGTCCAATGAGCGTTGAGGCTCGCGGAGGATATCGTTATGTTCTCACTCTCACTGATGACTTGAGTAGATATGGGTATGTCTACTTAATGAAACACAAGTCTGAGACCTTTGAAAAGTTCAAGGAATTTCAGAATGAGGTAGAGAATCAACGTGACCGAAAGATAAAATTCTTACGATCAGATCGTGGAGGAGAATACTTAAGTCACGAATTTGGTACACACTTAAGGAAATGTGGAATCGTTTCACAACTCACGCCGCCTGGAACACCTCAGCGAAACGGTGTGTCCGAACGTCGTAATCGCACTCTATTGGATATGGTGCGGTCTATGATGTCTCTTACCGATTTACCGCTATCATTTTGGGGATACGCTCTAGAGACAGCTACATTCACTTTAAATAGGGCACCGTCTAAATCCGTTGAGACGACACCGTATGAATTATGGTTTGGAAAGAAACCTAAGCTGTCGTTTCTAAAAGTTTGGGGATGCGATGCTTATGTCAAGAAACTTCAACCTGAAAAGCTCGAACCCAAGTCGGAAAAATGCGTATTCATAGGATACCCTAAGGAAACTGTCGGGTATACCTTCTACTTAAGATCCGAAGGCAAGATCTTTGTTGCCAAGAACGGATGCTTTCTGGAAAAAGAGTTTCTCTCGAAAGAAGTAAGTGGGAGGAAAGTAGAACTCGATGAAGTACTACCTCTCGAACGGGAAAGTGGCGCAGCGCAGGAAACCGTTCCTGTGATGCCCACACCAACTGAAGAGGAAAACAATGATGATGATCAAGGTACTTCGGATCAAGTTACTACTGAACTTCGTAGGTCCACAAGGACACGTTCCGCACCAGAGTGGTACGGCAACCCTGTCCTGGAAATCATGTTGTTAGACAACAATGAACCTTCGAACTATGAAGAAGCGATGGCGGGCCCGGATTCCAACAAATGGCTTGAAGCCATGAAATCCGAGATAGAATCCATGTATGAAAACAAAGTATGGACTTTGACAGACTTGCCCGATGATCGGCGAGCGATAGAAAACAAATGGATTTTTAAGAAGAAGACGGACGCGGATGGTAATGTTACCATCTATAAGGCTCGACTTGTCGCTAAGGGTTATCGACAAGTTCAAGGGATTGACTACGACGAGACTTTCTCTCCCGTAGCGAAGCTGAAGTCCGTCCGAATCATGTTAGCAATTGCC
Organism: Triticum aestivum; assembly: GCF_018294505.1. Classification (NCBI taxonomy): domain Eukaryota; kingdom Viridiplantae; phylum Streptophyta; class Magnoliopsida; order Poales; family Poaceae; genus Triticum; species Triticum aestivum. The sequence goes on from NC_057794.1 coordinate 131,137,583, forward strand.
GCATACTATGATTATGAGATATGGCAGATGGACGTCAAAACGGCATTCCTTAACGGGCATCTTAAGGAAGAGCTGTATATGATGCAGCCGGAAGGTTTTGTCGATCCTCGGAACGCTAACAAAGTATGCAAGCTCCAGCGATCCATTTATGGACTGGTGCAAGCATCTCGGAGTTGGAACATTCGCTTTGATGAGATGATCAAAGCGTTTGGGTTTATGCAGACTTATGGAGAAGCCTGCGTTTACAAGAAAGTGAGTGGGAGCTCTGTAGCATTTCTCATATTATATGTAGATGACATACTCTTGATGGGAAATAATATAGAATTTCTGGACAGCATTAAGGCCTACTTGAATAAGTGTTTTTCAATGAAGGACCTTGGAGAAGCTGCTTATATATTAGGCATCAAGATCTATAGAGATAGATCGAGACGCCTCATAGGTCTTTCACAAAGCACATACCTTGATAAGATTTTGAAGAGGTTCAAAATGGATCAGTCCAAGAAGGGGTTCTTGCCTATGTTACAAGGTGTGAGATTGAGCTCGGCTCAGTCACCGACCACGGCAAAAGATAAAGAAGAGATGAGTGTCATCCCCTATGCTTCAGCCATAGGATCTATTATGTATGCCATGCTGTGTACCAGACCCGATGTAAACCTTGCCGTAAGTTTGGTAGCAAGATACCAAAGTAATCCCGGCAAGGAACACTGGACAGCGGTCAAGAATATCCTGAAGTACCTGAAAAGGACGAAGGACATGTTTCTCGTTTATGGAGGAGACGAAGAGCTCGTCGTAAAGGGTTACGTCGACGCTAGCTTCGACTCAGATCTGGATGACTCTAAGTCACAAACCGGATACGTGTATATGTTGAATGGTGGAGCAGTAAGCTGGTGCAGCTGCAAGCAGAGCGTCGTGGCGGGATCTACGTGTGAAGCGGAGTACATGGCAGCCTCGGAGGCAGCGCATGAAGCGATTTGGGTGAAGGAGTTCATCACCGACCTAGGAGTCATACCCAATGCGTCGGGGCCGATCAAACTCTTCTGTGACAACACTGGAGCTATTGCCCTCGCCAAGGAGCCCAGGTTTCACAAGAAGACCAGGCACATCAAGCGTCGTTTCAACTCCATCCGTGAAAATGTTCAAGATGGAGACATAGAGATTTGCAAAGTGCACACGGATCTGAATGTCGCAGATCCGCTGACTAAACCTCTCTCGCGTGCAAAACATGATCAACACCAGAACTCTATGGGTGTTCGATTCATCACAATGTAACTAGATTGGTGACTCTAGTGCAAGTGGGAGACTGTTGGAAATATGCCCTAGAGGCAATAATAAAAGTATTATTATATTTCAATGTTCATGATAAATGTCTTTTATTCATGCTATAACTGTATTATCCGGAAATCGTAATACACGTGTGAATACTTAGACCACAATATGTCCCTGGTGAGCCTCTAGTTGACTAGCTCGTTGTGATCAACAGATAGTCATGGTTTCCTGACTATGGACATTGGATGTCGTTGATAACGGGATCACATCATTAGGAGAATGATGTGATGGACAAGACCCAATCCTAAGCATAGCATAAAAGATCGTGTAGTTCGTTTTGCTAGAGCTTTGCCAATGTCAAGTATCTCTTCCTTCGACCATGAGATCGTGTAACTCCCGGATACCGTAAGAGTGCCTTGGGTGTATCAAACGTCACAACGTAACTGGGTGACTATAAAGGTGCATTACAGGTATCTCCGAAAGTAGCTGTTGGGTTGACACGGATCGAGACTGGGATTTGTCACTCCGTATGACGGAGAGGTATCTCTGGGCCCACTCGGTAATGCATCATCATAATGAGCTCAATGTGACCAAGGTGTTGGACACGGGATCATGCATTACGGTACGAGTAAAGTGACTTGCCGGTAACGAGACTGAACAAGGTATTGGGATACCGACGATCGAGTCTCGGGCAAGTAACGTACCGATTGACAAAGGGAATTGCATACAGGGTTTGATCGAATCCTCGACATAGTGGTTCATCCGATGACAACATCGAGGAGCATGTGGGAGCCATCATGGGTATCCAGATCCCGCTGTTGGTTATTGACCTGAGAGCGTCTCGGTCATGTCTGCATGTCTCCCGAACCCGTAGGGTCTACACACTTAAGGTTCGGTGACGCTAGGGTTATTAGGAAGACTAGTATGTGACTACCGAATGTTGTTCGGAGTCCCGGATGGGATCCTGGACGTCACGAGGAGCTCCGGAAGGGTCCGGAGGTAAAGATTTATATATGGGAAGTTGTCAAACGGACACCGGGAAGTTTCGGGGTCATACCGGTATTGTACCGGGGCCACCGGAAGGGTTCCGGGGGTCCACCGGGAGGGGCCACCCCTCCCGGGGGGCCACATGGGCTGCGTGGGGCAGGGAGCCAGCCCCTGGTGGGCTGGCCGCACCCCCTCCCTTGGGCCCATGCGCCTAGGGTTGAGGGGGGAACCCTAGAGGGGGCGCCCCCCTTGGCTTGGGGGGCAAGCCACCCTCTCCCCCTCTCCCCTTGGCCGCCGCACCCCCCCCTAGATGGGTTCTAGGGGGCCGGCCCCCTTCTCCCTTCCCCCTATAAATAGAGGGGTGAGGGGAGGGCAGCCGCACCATCCTCCAAGGCGCAGCCCTCCCCTCCCCAACACCTCTCCTCCTCCGTTGTGTGCTTGGCGAAGCCCTGTCGGAGTACTGCCTCTCCACCATCACCACGCCGTCGTGCTGCCGGTGGAGCTGTCTTCCTCAACCTCTCCTTCCCCCTTGCTGGATCAAGAAGGAGGAGACGTCTCCCGTCCCGTACGTGTGTTGAACGCGGAGGTGCTGTCCGTTCAGCACTTGGTCATTGGTGATTCGAATCACGTCGAGTACGACTACATCATCACCTTGCAAGCTTCCGCACGCGATCTACAAGTGGTATGTAGATGCTAGCTCTCTCCCTTGACTCGTTGCTTAGATGAACTCATAGATGGATCTTGGTGAAACCGTAGGAAATTTTTTAATTTTCTGCAACGTTCCCCAACACAACGGGCAAGTCAGTCAAAGTCCATACTTCGTTTTCATACATGGATCCTATCTCGGATTTCATGGCTTCTAGCCATTTGTCGGAATCCGGGCCCGCCATCGCTTCTTCATAGTTCGAAGGTTCACCGTTTTCTAACAACATGATTTCCAAGACAGGGTTGCCGTACCACTCTGGTGCGGAACATGTCCTTGTGGACCTACGAAGTTCAGTAGCAACTTGATCTGAAGTTTCATGATCATCATCAGCAACTTCCTCTCTAGTCGGTGCAGGCACCTCAGGAACATTTTCTTGAGCTGCGCCACTTACCGGTTCAAGAGGTAATACTTCATCAAGTTCTACCTTCCTCCCACTTATTTCTTTCGAGAGAAACTCTTTCTCTAGAAAGGACCCATTCTTGGCAACAAAGATCTTGCCTTCGATCTGAGGTAGAAGGTATACCCAACAGTTTCTTTAGGGTATCCTATGAAGACGCATTTTTCCGACTTGGGTTCGAGCTTTTCAGGTTGAAGTTTCTTGACATAAGCATCGCATCCCCAAACTTTTAGAAACGACAGCTTAGGTTTCTTCCCAAACCATAATTCATACGGTGTCGTCTCAACGGATTTCGACGGAGCCCTATTTAAAGTGAATGCGGCAGTCTCTAAAGCATAGCCCCAAAATGATAGCGGTAAATCGGTAAGAGACATCATAGATCGCACCATATCTAATAGAGTGCGATTACGATGTTCGGACACACCATTACACTGAGGTGTTCCAGGCGGCGTGAGTTGTGAAACTATTCCACATTTTCTTAAGTGTGTGCCAAATTCGTGACTCAAGTATTCTCCCCCACGATCTGATCGCAAGAACTTGATTTTCCTGTCACGTTGATTCTCAACCTCACTCTGAAATTCCTTGAACTTTTCAAAGGTCTCAGACTTGTGTTTCATTAAGTAGACATACCCATATCTACTCAAGTCATCAGTGAGGGTGAGAACATAACGATAGCCACCGCGAGCCTCAACACTCATTGGACCGCACACATCGGTATGTATGATTTCCAATAAGTTGGTTGCTCGCTCCATTGTTCCTGAGAACGGAGTCTTGGTCATTTTACCCATGAGGCATGGTTCGCACGTGTCAAATGATTCGTAATCAAGAGACTCTAAAAGTCCATCTGCATGGAGCTTCTTCATGCGTTTGACACCTATGTGACCAAGGCGGCAGTGCCACAAGTATGTGGGACTATCATTATCAACCTTACATCTTTTGGTATTCACACTATGAATATGTGTAGCATTACGCTCGAGATTCATTAAGAATAAACCATTCACCATCGGAGCATGACCATAAAACATATCTCTCATATAAATAGAACAACCATTATTCTCGGATTTAAATGAGTAGCCATCTCGAATTAAACGAGATCCTGATACAATGTTCATGCTCAAAGCTGGCACTAAATAACAATTATTGAGGTTTAAAACTAATCCCGTAGGTAAATGTAGAGGTAGCGTGCCGACGGCGATCACATCGACCTTGGAACCATTCCCGACGCGCATCGTCACCTCGTCCTTCGCCAGTCTCCGCTTATTCCGCAGCTCCTGCTTTGAGTTACAAATGTGAGCAACCGCACCGGTATCAAATACCCAGGAGCTACTACGAGTACTGGTAAGGTACACATCAATTACATGTATATCACATATACCTTTAGTGTTGCCGGCCTTCTTGTCCGCTAAGTATTTGGGGCAGTTCCGCTTCCAGTGACCACTTCCCTTGCAATAAAAACACTCAGTCTCAGGCTTGGGTCCATTCTTTGGCTTCTTCCCGGCAGCTTGCTTACCGGGCGCGGCAACTCCCTTGCCGTCCTTCTTGAAGTTCTTCTTACCCTTGCCTTTCTTGAACTTAGTGGTTTTATTCACCATCAACACTTGATGTTCCTTTTTGACTTCTACCTCTGCTGATTTCAGCATTGCAAATACTTCAGGAATGGTCTTTTCCATCCCCTGCATATTGAAGTTCATCACAAAGCTCTTGTAGCTCGGTGGAAGCGACTGAAGGATTCTGTCAATGACCGCGTCATCCGGGAGATTAACTCCCAGCTGAGTCAAGCGGTTATGCAACCCAGACATTTTGAGTATGTGCTCACTGACAGAACTATTTTCCTCCATCTTACAGCTGAAGAACTTGTCGGAGACTTCATATCTCTCGACCCGGGCATGAGCTTGGAAAACCATTTTCAGCTCTTCGAACATCTCATATGCTCCGTGTCGCTCAAAACGCTTTTGGAGCCCCGGTTCTAAGCTGTAAAGCATGCCGCACTGAACGAGGGAGTAATCATCAGCACGTGTCTGCCAAGCGTTCATAACGTCTTGGTTCTGTGGGACGGGTGCGTCACCTAGCGGTGCTTCTAGGACATAATCTTTCTTGGCAGCTATGAGGATGATCCTCAGGTTCCAGACCCAATCCGTATAGTTGCTGCCATCGTCTTTCAGCTTGGTTTTCTCTAGGAACGCGTTGAAGTTGAGGACAACATTGGCCATTTGATCTACAAGACATATTGTAAAGATTTTAGACTAAGTTCATGATAACTAAGTTCATCTAATCAAATTATTCAATGAACTCCCACTTAGATAGACATCCCTCCAGTCATCTAAGTATAACATGATCCGAGTTGACTAGGCCATGTCCGATCATCACGTGAGACGGACTAGTCAACATCGGTGAACATCTTCATATTGATCGTATCTTCTATACGACTCATGCTCGACCTTTCGGTCTTCTATGTTCCGAGGCCATGTCTGTACATGCTAGGCTCGTCAAGTCAACCTAAGTGTATTGCGTGTGTAAATCTGTCTTACACCCGTTGTATGTGAACGTTGGAATCTATCACACCTAATCATCACGTGGTGCTTCGAAACAACGAACCGTCGCAACGGTGCACAGTTAGGGGGAACACTTTCTTGAAATTATTATGAGGGATCATCTTATTTACTGTTGTCATTCTAAGTAAACAAGATGCAAAAACATGATAAACATCACATGCAATCAAATAATAGTGACATGATATGGCCAATATCATATAGCTCCTTTGATCTCCATCTTGGGGCTCCATAATCATCTTGTCACCGGCATGACACCATGATCTCCATCATCATGATCTCCATCATCGTGTCTCTATGAAGTTGCTCACCAACTATTACTTCTACTACTATGGCTAACATGTTTAGCAATAAAGTAAAGTAATTTACATGGCGTTTCTCAATGACACGCGGGTCATACAAAAAATAAAGACAACTCCTATGGCTCCTGCCGGTTGTCATACTCATCGACATGCAAGTCGTGATTCCTATTACAAGAACATGATCAATCTCATACATCACATATATCATTCATCATTCATCACAACCTTTGGCCATATCACATCACAAAACACTTGCTGCAAAAACAAGTTAGACGTCCTCTAATTGTTGTTGCAAGTTTTTACGTGGCTGCTATAGGTTTCTAGCAAGAACGTTTCTTACCTACGCCAAAACCACAACGTGAATTGCCAATTTCAATTTACCCTTCACAAGGACCCTGTTCATCGAATCCGATCCGACTAAAGTGGGAGAGACAGACACCCGCCAGCCACCTTATGCAACTAGTGCATGTCAGTCGGTGGAACCGGTCTCATGTAAGCGTACGTGTAAGGTTGGTCCGGGCCGCTTCATCCCACGATGCCGCCGAATCAAGATAAGACTAGTAACGGCAAGCAAATTGACAATATCGACGCCCACAACTACTTTATGTTCTACTCGTGCATAGTAACTACGCATAGACCTAGCTCATGATGCCACTGTTGGAGAACATTGCAGAAAACAAAAAAATTTCCTACGTTTCACCAAGATCAATCTATGGAGTCAACTAGCAACGAGAGGAGAGTGCATCTACATACCCTTGTAGATCGCGAGCGGAAGCGTTCAAGAGAACGGGGATGATGGAGTCGTACTCGCCGTGATCCAAATCACCGATGACCAAGTGCCGAACGGACGGCACCTCCGCGTTCAACACACGTACGGAGCGGATGACGTCTCCTCCTTCTTGATCCAGCAAGGGGGAAGGAGAGGTTGATGAAGATCCAGTAGCACGACGGCGTGGTGGTGGATGCAGCAGTGATCGCAGCAGGGCTTCGCCGAGCTTCTGCGAGAGGGAGAGGTGTAGCAGGGGAGAGGGAGGCGCCAAGACTTGAGGTGTGGCTGCCCTCCCTCCCCCCATTATATAGGCCCCCTGGGGGGCGCCGGACCTAGGAGATGGGATCTCCTTGGGGGGCGGCGGCCAAGGGGGGTGGAGTGCCCCCCAAGGCAAGTGGAGGCGCCCCCCACCCTAGGCGCAGGGGGGCCCAAGAGGGGGGCGCACCAGCCCACTATGGGCTGGTTCCCCTCCCCACTTCAGCCCATGGGGCCCTCCGGGATGGGTGGCCCCACCCGATGGACCCCCGGGACCCATCCGGTGGTCCCGGTACAATACCGGTGACCCCGAATCTTTCCCGATGGCCGAAACTACACTTCCTATATATAATTCTTCACCTCCGGACCATTTCGGAACTCCTCGTGACGTACAGGATCTCATCAGGGACTCCGAACAACTTTCGGATTACTGCATACTCATATCTCTACAACCCTAGCGTCACCGAACCTTAAGTGTGTAGACCCTACGGGTTCGGGAGACACGTAGACATGACCGAGACGGCTCTCCGGCCAATAACCAACAGCGGGATCTGGATACCCATGTTGGCTCCCACATGCTCCTCGATGATCTCATCGGATGAACCACGATGTCGAGGACTTAATCAATCCCGTATTCAATTCCCTTTGTCAATCGGTACGTTACTTGCCCGAGACTCGATCGGCGGTATCCCAATAACTTTTTCAGTCTCGTTACCGGCAAGTCACTTTACTCGTACCGTAATGCATGATCTCGTGATCAACCACTTGATCACATTGAGCTCATTATGATGATGCATTACCGAGTGGGCCCAGAGATACCTCTCCGTCATACGGAGTGACAAATCCCAGTCTCGATTCGTGCCAACCCGACAGACACTTTCGGAGACACCTATAATGTACCTTTATAGTCACCCAGTTACGTTGTGACGTTTGGCACACCCAAAGCACTCCTACGGTATCCGGGAGTTGCACAATCTCATGGTCTAAGGAAATGATACTTGACATTCAGAAAAGCTACAACAAACGAACTACACGATCTTTGAGCTAAGCTTAGGATTGGGTCTTGTCCATCACATCATTCTCCTAATGATGTGATCCCGTTATCAATGACATCCCCATGTCCATAGCTAGGAAACCATGACTATCTGTTGATCAATGAGCTAGTCAACTAGAGGCTCACTAGGGACACATTGTGGTCTATGTATTCACACATGTACTACGATTCCGGATAATACAATTATAGCATGAATAATAGACAATTATCATGAACAAGGAAATACAATAATCATTTTATTATTGCCTCTAGGGCATATTTCCAACATCCGGCACTCCGGTTTTCTCCGAAATCACCCGGAACACTTCCGGTGTCCGAATATAGTCGTCCAATATATCAATCTTTATGTCTCGACCATTTCGAGACTCCTCGTCATGTCCGTGATCATATCCGGGACTCCGAACAAATTTCAGTACATCAAAATATATAAACTCATAATGAAATTGTCATCGTAACGTTAAGCGTGCGGACCCTACGGGTTCGAGAACAATGTAGACATGACCGAGACATGTCTCCGGTCAATAACCAATAGCAGAACCTGGATGCTCATATTGGCTCCCACATATTCTACATAGATCTTTATCGGTCAGACCGCATAACAACATACTTTGTTCCGTTTGTCATCGGTATGTTACTTGCCCGAGATTCGATCGTTGGTATCTCAATACCTAGTTCAATGTCGTTACCGGCACGTCTCTTTACTCGTTTCGTAATACATCATCTTGCAACTAACCCATTAGTTGAAATGCTTGCAAGGCTTATGTGATGTGCATTACCGAGAGGGCCCAGAGATACCTCTCCGACAATCGGAGTGACAAATCCTAATCTCGAAATACGCCAACCCAACATGTACCTTTGGAGACACATGTAGAGCTCCTTTATAATCACCCAGTTACATTGTGACGTTTGGTAGCACACAAAGTGTTCCTCCGGCAAACGGGAGCTGCATAATCTCATAGTCATAGGAACATGTATAAGTCATGAAGAAAGCAATAGCAACATACTAAACGATCGGGTGCTAAGCTAATGGAATGGGTCATGTGAATCACATCATTCTCCTAATGATGTGATCCCGTTAATCAAATGACAACACATGTCTATGGTTAGGAAACATAACCATCTTCGATTAACGAGCTAGTCAAGTAGAGGCACACTAGTGACGTTTAGTTTGTCTATGTATTCACACAAGTATTATGTTTCCGGATAATACAATTCTAGCATGAATAATAAACTTTTATCATGATATAAGGAAATAAATAATAACTTTATTATTGCCTCTAGGGCATATTTCCTTCAGTCTCCCACTTGCACTAGAGTCAATAATCTAGATTACACAGTAATGATTCTAACACCCATGGAGCTTTGGTGCTGATCATGTTTTGCTCGTGGAAGAGGCTTAGTCAACGGGTCTGCTACATTCAGATCCGTATGTATCTTGCAAATCTCTATGTCTCCCACCTGGACTAGATCCCGGATGGAATTGAAGCGTCTCTTGATGTGCTTGGTTCTCTTGTGAAATCTGGATTCCTTTGCCAAGGCAATTGCACCAGTATTGTCACAAAAGATTTTCATTGGACCCGATGCACTAGGTATGACACCTAGATCGGATATGAACTCCTTCATCCAGACTCCTTCGTTTGCTGCTTCCGAAGCAGCTATGTACTCCGCTTCACATGTAGATCCCGCCACAACGCTTTGTTTAGAACTGCACCAACTGACAGCTCCACCGTTTAATGTAAACACGTATCCGGTTTGCGATTTAGAATCGTCCGGATCAGTGTCAAAGCTTGCATCAACGTAACCATTTACGATGAGCTCTTTGTCACCTCCATATATGAGAAACATATCCTTAGTCCTTTTCAGGTATTTCAGGATGTTCTTGACCGCTGTCCAGTGATCCACTCCTGGATTACTTTGGTACCTCCCTGCTAGACTTATAGCAAGACATACATCAGGTCTGGTACACAGCATTGCATACATGATAGAGCCTATGGCTGAAGCATAGGGAACATCTTTCATTTTCTCTCTATCTTCTGCAGTGGTCGGGCATTGAGTCTTACTCAATTTCACACCTTGTAACACAGGCAAGAATCCTTTCTTTGCTTGATCCATTTTGAACTTCTTCAAAACTTTGTCAAGGTATGTGCTTTGTGAAAGTCCAATTAAGCGTCTTGATCTATCTCTATAGATCTTAATGCCCAATATGTAAGCAGCTTCACCGAGGTCTTTCATTGAAAAACTCTTATTCAAGTATCCCTTTATGCTATCCAGAAATTCTATATCATTTCTGATTAGTAATATGTCATCTACATATAATATCAGAAATGCTACAGAGCTCCCACTCACTTTCTTGTAAATACAGGCTTCTCCAAAAGTCTGTACAAAACCAAATGCTTTGATCACATTATCAAAGCGTTTATTCCAACTCCGAGAGGCTTGCACCAGTCCATAAATGGATCGCTGGAGCTTGCACACTTTGTTAGCTCCCTTTGGATCGACAAAACCTTCTGGCTGCATCATATACAACTCTTCTTCCAGAAATCCATTCAGGAATGCAGTTTTGACATCCATCTGCCAAATTTCATAATCATAAAATGCGGCAATTGCTAACATGATTCGGACAGACTTAAGCATCGCTACGGGTGAGAAGGTCTCATCGTAGTCAATCCCTTGAACTTGTCGAAAACCTTTTGCGACAAGTCGAGCTTTGTAGACAGTAACATTACCGTCAGCGTCAGTCTTCTTCTTGAAGATCCATTTATTCTCAATTGCTTGCCGATCTTTGGGCAAGTCAACCAAAGTCCACACTTTGTTCTCATACATGGATCCCATCTCAGATTTCATGGCTTCAAGCCATTTTGCGGAATCTGGGCTCACCATCGCTTCTCCATAGTTCGTAGGTTCATCATGATCTAGTAGCATGACTTCCAGAACAGGATTACCGTACCACTCTGGTGCGGATCTTACTCTGGTTGATCTACGAGGTTTAGTAGTATCTTGTTCTGAAGTTTCATGATCATCATCATTAGCTTCCTCACTAATTGGTGTAGGTGTCACAGAAACCGGTTTCTGTGATGTACTACTTTCCAATAAGGGAGCAGGTACAGTTACCTCATCAAGTTCTACTTTCCTCCCACTCACTTCTTTCGAGAGAAACTCCTTCTCTAGAAAGTTTCCGAATTTAGCAACAAAAGTCTTGCCTTCGGATCTGTGATAGAAGGTGTATCCAATAGTTTCCTTTGGATATCCTATGAAGACACATTTCTCTGATTTGGGTTCGAGCTTATCAGGTTGAAGCTTTTTCACATAAGCATCGCAGCCCCAAACTTTCAGAAATGACAACTTTGGTTTCTTGCCAAACCATAGTTCATAAGGCGTCATCTCAACGGATTTTGATGGTGCCCTATTTAACGTGAATGCGTCCGTCTCTAAAGCATAACCCCAAAATGATAACGGTTAATCAGTAAGAGACATCATAGATCGCACCATATCAAGTAAAGTACGATTACGACGTTCGGACACACCATTATGCTGTGGTGTTCCGGGTGGCGTGAGTTGCGAAACTATTCCGCATTGTTTCAAATGTACACCAAACTCGTAACTCAAATATTCTCCTCCACGATCAGATCGTAGGAATTTTATTTTCTTGTTTCGATGATTTTCAACTTCACTCTAAAATTCTTTGAACTTTTCAAATGTTTCAGACTTATGTTTCATTAAGTAGATATACCCATATCTGCTTAAGTCATCTGTGAAGGTGAGAAAATAACGATATCCGCCATGAGCCTCAACATTCATCGGACCACATACATCTGTATGTATGATTTCCAACAAATCTGTTGCTCTCTCCATAGTACCGGAGAACGGTGTTTTGGTCATCTTGCCCATAAGGCACGGTTCGCAAGTACCAAGTGATTCATAATCAAGTGGTTCCAAAAGTCCATCAGTATGGAGTTTCTTCATGCGCTTTACACCGATATGACCTAAACGGCAGTGCCACAAATAAGTTGCACTATCATTATCAACTCTGCATCTTTTGGCTTCAACATTATGAATATGTGTGTCACTACTATCGAGATTTAATAAGAATAGACCACTCTTCAAGGGTGCATGACCATAAAAGATATTACTCATATAAATAGAACAACCATTATTCTCTGATTTAAATGAATAACCGTCTCGCATCAAACAAGATCCAGATATAATGTTCATGCTCAACGCTGGCACCAAATAACAATTATTTAGGTCTAATACTAATCCCGAAGGTAGATGTAGAGGTAGCGTGCCGACCGCGATCACATCGACTTTGGAACCATTTCCCACGCGCATCGTCACCTCGTCCTTAGCCAATCTTCGCTTAATCCGTAGTCCCTGTTTCGAGTTGCAAATATTAGCAACAGAACCAGTATCAAATACCCAGGTGCTACTGCGAGCATTAGTAAGGTACACATCAATAACATGTATATCATATATACCTTTGTTCACCTTGCCATCCTTCTTATCCGCCAAATACTTGGGGCAATTCCGCTTCCAGTGACCAGTCTGCTTGCAGTAGAAGCACTCAGTTTCAGGCTTAGGTCCAGATTTGGGTTTCTTCTCCTGAGCAGCAACTTGCTTGCTGTTCTTTTTGAAGTTCCCCTTCTTCTTCCCTTTGCCCTTTTTCTTGAAACTAGTGGTCTTGTTGACCATCAACACTTGATGCTCCTTCTTGATTTCTACCTCCGCAGCTTTCAGCATTGCGAAGAGCTCGGGAATTGTCTTATTCATCCCTTGCATATTATAGTTCATCACGAAGCTCTTGTAGCTAGGTGGAAGTGATTGGAGAATTCTGTCAATGACGCAATCATCTGGAAGATTAACTCCCAATTGAATCAAGTGATTATTATACCCAGACATTTTGAGTATATGCTCACTGACAGAACTGTTCTCCTCCATCTTGCAGCTATAGAACTTATTGGAGACTTCATATCTCTCAATCCGGGCATTTGCTTGAAATATTAACTTCAACTCCTGGAACATCTCATATGCTCCATGACGTTCAAAACATCGTTGAAGTCCCGATTCTAAGCCGTAAAGCATGGCACACTGAACTATCGAGTAGTCATCAGCTTTGCTCTGCCAGACGTTCATAACATCTGGTGTTGCTCCAGCAGCAGGCCTGGCACCCAGCGGTGCTTCCAGGACGTAATTCTTCTGTGCAGCAATGAGGATAATCCTCAAGTTACGGACCCAGTCCGTGTAATTGCTACCATCATCTTTCAACTTTGCTTTCTCAAGGAATGCATTAAAATTCAACGGAACAACAGCACGGGCCATCTATCTACAATCAAACATAAACAAGCAAGATACTATCAGGTACTAAGTTCATGATAAATTTAAGTTCAATTAATCATATTACTAAAGAACTCCCACTTAGATAGACATCCCTCTAATCCTCTAAGTGATCATGTGATCCAAATCAACTAAACCATGTCCGATCATCACGTGAGATGGAGTAGCTTCATTGGTGAACATCACTATGTTGATCATATCTACTATATGATTCACGCTCGACCTTTCGGTCTCCGTGTTCCGAGGCCATATCTATATATGCTTGGCTCGTCAAGTATAACCTGAGTATTCCGCGTGTGCAACTGTTTTGCACCCGTTGTATTTGAACGTAGAGCCTATCACACCCGATCATCACGTGGTGTCTCAGCACGAAGAACTTTCGCAACGGTGCATACTCAGGGAGAACACTTCTTGATAATTAGCGAGAGATCATCTTAAAATGCTACCGTCAATCAAAGCAAGATAAGATGCATAAAAGATAAACATCATATGCAATCAATGTAAGTGATATGATATGGCCATCATTATCTTGTGCTTGCGATCTCCATCTTCGAAGCACCGTCATGATCACCATCGTCATCGGCCCGACACCTTGATCTCCATCATAGCATCATTGTCGTCTCGCCAATCTTATGCTTCTATGACTATCGCTACCGCTTAGTGATAAAGCAAAGCATTACAGGGCGATTGCATTGCATACAATAAAGCGACAACCATATGGCTCCTGCCAGTTGTCGATAACTCGATTACAAAACATGATCATCTCATACAATAAAATTTAGCATCATGTATTGACCATATCACGTCACAACATGCCCTGCAAAAACAAGTTAGATGTCCTCTACTTTGTTGTTGCAAGTTTTACGTGGCTGCTACGGGCTTTAAGCAAGAACCAATCTTACCTACGCATCAAAAACCACAATGATAGTTTGTCAAGTTGGTGCTGTTTTAACCTTCGCAAGGACCGGGCGTAGTCACACTCGGTTCAACTAAAGTTGGAGAAACTGACACCCGCCATCCACCTGTGTGCAAAGCACGTCGGTAGAACCAGTCTCGCGTAAGCATACGCGTAATGTCGGTCCGGGCCACTTCATCCAACAATACCGCTGAACCAAAGTATGAAATGCTGGTAAGCAGTATGACTTATATCGCCCACAACTCACTTGTGTTCTACTCGTGCACAACATCAACGCATAAAACCTAGGCTCGGATGCCACTATTCGGGAACGTAGTAATTTCAAAAAAATTCCTACGCACACGCAAGATCATGGTGATACATAGCAACGAGAGGGGAGAGTGTTGTCTACGTACCCTCGTAGACCGATAGCGGAAGCGTTATGACAACGCGGTTGATGTAGTCATACGTCTTCAGGCCCGACTGATCAAGCACCAAAACTACGGCACCTCCGAGTTTTAGCACTCGATCAGCTCGATGACGATCCCCGGACTCCGATCCAGCAAAGTGTCAGGGAAGAGTTCCGTCAGCACGACGGCGTGGTGACGATCTTGATGTTCTACCGGTTGCAGGGATTCGCCTAAGCACCGCTACAATATTATCGAGGAGTATGGTGGAAGGGGGCACCGCACACGGCTAAGAAAACGATCACGAGGATCAACTTGTGTGTCTAGAGGTGCCCCCCTGCCCCCGTATATAAAGGAGCAAGGGGGGAGGCCGGCCGGCCCTTGGGCGCGCCAAGGAGGAGGAGTCCTCCTCCTAGTAGGAGTAGGACTCCCCTCTTTCCTACTCCTACTAGGAGGGGGAAAGGAAGGGGGAGAGGGAGAAGGAAAGGGGGGCGCCGCCCCCCCTCTCCTAGTCCAATTCGGACCAGAGGGGGAGGGGGCGCGCGGCCCACCCTGGACGCCCCTCTCTCTCTCTCCACTAGGGACCATAAGGCCCATTACTTCTCCCGGGGGGGTTCCGGTAACCCTCCGGCACTCCGATTTTCTCCGAAATCACCCGGAACACTTCCGGTGTCCGAATATAGCCGTCCAATATATCAATCTTTATGTCTCGACCATTTCGAGACTCCTCGTCATGTCTGTGATCATATCCGGGACTCCGAACAAACTTCGGTACATCAAAATATATAAACTCATAATGAAACTGTCATCGTAACGTTAAGCGTGCGGACCCTACGGGTTCGAGAACAATGTAGACATGACTGAGACATGTCTCCGGTCAATAACCAATAGTGGAACCTGGATGCTCATATTGGCTCCCACATATTCTACGAAGATCTTTATCGGTCAGACCGCATAACAACATACTTTGTTCCGTTTGTCATCGGTATGTTACTTGCCCGAGATTCGATCGTCGGTATCTCAATACCTAGTTCAATCTCGTTACCAGCAAGTCTCTTTACTCATTTTGTAATACATCATCTCGCAACTAACCCATTAGTTGAAATGCTTGCAAGGCTTATGTGATGTGCATTACCGAGAGGGCCCAGAGATACCTCTTCGACAATCGGAGTGACAAATCCTAATCTCGAAATACGCCAACCCAACATGTACCTTTGGAGACACCTGTAGAGCTCCTTTATAATCACCCAGTTACGTTGTGACGTTTGGTAGCACATAAAGTGTTCCTCCGGCAAACGGGAGTTGCATAATCTCATAGTCATAGGAACATGTATTAGTCATGAAGAAAGCAATAGCAACATACTAAACGATCGGGTGCTAAGCTAATGGAATGGTCATGTCAATCATATCATTCTCCTAATGATGTGATCCCATTAATCAAATGACAACACATGTCTATGGTTAGGAAACATAACCATCTTCGATTAACGAGCTAGTCAAGTAGAGGCACACTAGTGATGTTTAGTTTGTCTATGTATTCACACAAGTATTATGTTTCCGGATAATACAATTCTAGCATGAATAATAAGCTTTTATCATGATATAAGGAAATAAATAATAACTTTATTATTGCCTCTAGGGCATATTTCCTTCAGGTCTAATGGAGTCGAACGTCGGCCACACCTGACTCTGACCACCCGGTCGCACTCAAAACCCTCATCCATGCCTGCGACGATAAGGGCCATCAGTTGGACAA
The DNA here is from genome assembly GCF_018294505.1 of Triticum aestivum. NCBI lineage: Eukaryota > Viridiplantae > Streptophyta > Magnoliopsida > Poales > Poaceae > Triticum > Triticum aestivum. The sequence goes on from NC_057794.1 coordinate 131,154,257, forward strand.
CTTAGTCTCGGTACGGTCTTGACTTGCCATGACATACTTTGGACACATCACCCACTTCATCGCATCATGAGAAAATCGTAACAGGTGTCGTCCATGACTATGTTTAATATCAAGATTAGATACCACACACAAGTATAAGGTTGTGAGAGTAAGACCTCATAGTCATGCCTATTCAATATCATTGTTTATTTCCAAAAAAGGTTGTTAAAGGTCCGGTTAGAAACCAAGAATTTAATTCGAGACCAATCACATTTTTGACTCTTTGTCGTTGTGCATATCCTTTCGTGGGTTCGATACCTAGGGTCACTTCTTGGTAAAAAGTTATGGGAACCTTATGCTATCCAAACCGGATCTCAAAGGGCATCACCTACTAGGTTGTAGTGCAGCTGACTCGATGGGCCTTTTCTTTTATTTTCTTTCATGTATTTTCTGTTTTATTTTCTAACACATGATTTGAATTGATCTAAATTCACTCCATTTCAAATCCTTTGAGCAGAAGAATTTTCAAACATAAACCGGGGCATATATATCTTAGGTAATATTTCGGGCCCATATGCATGTTTTAAAATTTTATTTTCATGCAAGGTTTCTATAGTGCTATTAAATAAATCCCAAATTGGACTTAGGGTTTATATAATAGTCAAATAAATTCCAAAACAGCCACAACGCAATGAATTCATGGTATGCGCATGATGGGAACGAAGCATGGAAATCAAAAAATTCCCTATGAAACACCCAAGATCTAATCTAGGAGATGCATAGCTACAAGAAGAGAGCATGTCTACATAGTTCGCATCGTAATGCGATTGATGTAGTCGTACTCTTCACGATCCAATCACGATCCAATCCGATCTAGTGTCGAACAGACGTCACCTCCGAGATTAGCACACGTTCAGCTCAATGGCGTCCTCTCCTTCTTGATCCAGCAAGCGAGGGAGAGGAGGTAGATGAGATCGGAACCAGCACAACGGTATGGTGGTGGTGGCAGCAAAGGAATTTCGGCAAGGTTTTGCCAAGCGTCTGCGCGAGGTGGAGGAGGTGTAACGGGAGGGAGACGGGCAAGGTTCCAAGGGGTCCTGACCCCAACGTCCCCACCTTTATATAGGCGTGGAGGGGGCTGGTGGCTTGCCCTCCAAGGCCCTAGGGTCGTTGGCCATAGGGGGAGGAAGGAAATCCCTCTTTTCCTTCCCCACCGATCGCTATCCCCCTTTTTAGGGATCCTGATCTTATCCCTTCGGGATATGTTACTATTCCTTTTAAGGGAGGATCTTGGTGCGCCTAGACAAGGGGTGTGGGCCTTTTCCCCACCACACACATTATGTGGGTCCCCTCATGCAGGTGGGCCCCACTTCGGAACCTTCTAGAACCTTCCTGGTACAATACCGAACAAACCAAAATATTTTTCGGAACCCTGAATATGACTTTCCATATATAAATCTTTACCTCCGGACCATTCCGGAGATCCTCGTGATGTCCCGGATCCCTTCCAGGACTACAAACAACCTTTGGACTATCCACTATTAATATCTCAATAGTACCCTAGCGCTACCTAACGTTAAGCGTGCGACCCTACGGGTTCGAAATATGCAGACATGATCTAGACTCCTCTCTGGTCACTAACGAATAGCGGGGCCTGGATGCCGATATTGATTCCTACATATTCGACGAAGATCTGTATCGGTTGAACCATGTTCTCAAGGATTCAGTCAATCCCGTTGCAATTCCCTTTGTCCGGCGATATACTTGCCCGAGATTCGATCGTCGGTATCTCCATACCTAGTTCAATCTCGTTATCGGCAAGTCTCTTTAATTATTCCGTAATACAAGTTCTCGTGACCAAACTCATTACTCACATGAAGCTTCTTATGATGTTGTATTACCGAGAAGGCCTAGAGTTATCTCTCCGGCACACGGAGTGCCAAATCCCAGTCTCGATCCATGCAACCCAACACACACCTTCGGAGATACCTGTAGAGAACCTTTATAATCACCCAGTTATGAAGTGAAGTTTGATAGCACACAAAGTATTCCTCTAGTATCCAAAAGTGGCGTGATCTCATGGTCTAAGGAACTGATACTTGACATGACAAAAGTTGTAGCAAATAGCTAAACGATGTGATGCTAACCTTATGGTTCGGTCTGTCCATCACATCATTGTCCTAATGATGTGATCCCGTTACCAAATGACAACTCATGTCTATGGTAAGAAACATTAACCATCTTTGATCAACGAGCTAGTCTAGTAGAGGCTTAGTAGGGACATGATGTAGTTTATGTATTCACACATGTATTTAAGTTTCCGGTCAATACAATTCTAGCATGAATAATAAACATTTATCATGAACGAAAAATATGATAATAAAATTTTTATTATTACATCTAGGGCATATTTCCAACAGTCTCCCACTTGCACTAGAGTCAATAATCTAGTTCACATCGCCATATGATTAACACCCAATGAGTTCTGGGGTTTGATCATGTTTTTATTGTGAGAAAGGTTTTAGTCAACGGGTTTGCAACATTCAGATTCGTGCGTACTTTGAAAATCTCTGTCGTATTGTAGATGCTACAACCACGCTCCATTTGGAGTTATTCCAAATGACTGCTCTACTATATGTATCCGGTTTGCAACTCAGAGTCATCCGGATCGGTGTCAAAGCTTGCATCGACGTAATCCTTCACGACGAACTCTTTATCACCTCCATAATTGAGAAACATTTCCTTAGTCCTCTTTAGGCACCTGATAATTTTGATCGTTGTCCAGTGATCCACTCCTGGATCACTCTTGTACCCCATGCCAGACTAATGGCAAGGCACACATTAGGTCTGGTACGCATCATGGCATACATTATAGAGCCTATGGCTGAGGCATAGGGGATGACTTTCATCCTTTCTCTTTCTTCTGCCGTGGTCGGGCTTTGAGTCTGACTCAACTTCACACCTTGCAACACAGGCAAGAACCCCTTCTTTGACTGATCCATTTTGAACTTCTTCAAAATCTTGTCAAGGTATGTGCTTTGTGAAAGTACTATTAGGAGTCTTGATCTATGTCTATAGATCTTAATGCCCAGGTCTTTCATTTAAAAACTCTTGTTAAAAGAAGCTTTTATGATTTCCAGAAATTCTATATCATTTCCAGTCAACAATATGTCATCCACATATAATATTAGAAATGCTACAGAGCTCCCACTCACTTTCTTGTAAATACAAGCTTCTCCATAAGTTTGTATAAAACCATACGTGCCACGCCTCAAGAACCAAGCAGCTAATGATTTAGCCAAGATGGGTTCAACTCGGAAAACAGTGCCCAAGAATGTTGTGACACCCACGATGTGGCTATATCTCCCACGTATCGAGGCACGACTTAGAGGCTTAACCGCATGGTGGTGTTGTCGCAAGAGGGGTAATCTTCACACAATCCCATTTACTGAATAAGAAAGGGATAAAGAGTTGGCTTATAATCGCCACTTCACACAAATAACAAGTAAAACATACATTAACCAGAGTACAATCAAGGCCCTACTATGGAACCAAAATAAAAGAAGACAACCCCAAATGCTAGATCCCCGATTGTCCCAACTGGGCACCACTACTGATCAACCGGAAAAGACACATAACAACGACCAAGATCTTCATCGAGCTCCCACTTGAGCTTGGTTGCGTCACCTGCACTTGTATCATCGGCACCTGCAACTGTTTGGAAGTATCCATGAGTCACGAGGACTCGACAATCTCACACCTGCGAGATCAAGACTATTTAAGCTTATGGGTTGGATAAGGTAATGAGATGGAGCTGCAGCAAGTGCTAAGAAAATATGGTGGCTAACTTACGCAAATAAGAGTCAGATGAGAAGCTACGCAACGGTCGTGAAGCTAGAAGTGATCAAGAAGTGATCCTGAAACTACTTACGCACAAACATGACCCAAGACCGTGTTCACTCCTCGGACTCTGCCAAACAGAGACCATCACGGCTACACACGCGGTTGATTCATTTTAATTAAGTCAAGTGTCAAGTTCTCTACAACTGGATATTAACAAATTCCCATCTGCCACATAACCCCGGGCACGACTCTCGAAAGTTTATACCCTGCAGGGGTGTCCCAACTTAGCCCATCACAAGCTCTCATGGTCAACAAAGGATATTCCTTCTCCTGGAAAGACCCGATCAGTCTCGAAATCCCGGTTATAAGACATTTCGACAATGGTAAAACAAGACCAGCAAAGCCGCCCGATGTACCGACAAATCACGATAGGAGTCGCACGTATCTCGTTCTCAGGGCACACCGGATGGGACAAGCTACGAGTAAAACCAGCCCTCAAGTTTCCTCGAGGTGGCCCCGCAGGCTGCCCAGTTCGGACCAACACTTAGAGAAGCACTGGCCGGGGGGGTTAAATAAAGATGACCCTCGGGTTAGCAACTCCCAAGGAAAAATATAGGTGGTGGTTGAGGGAGTCCTGGACTAAGGGGTCCTCGGGCGTCCGGCCTGTTAGCCATGGGCCGGACTGATGGGTTGTGAAGATACGAAAACTGAAGACTACACCCGTGTCTGGATGGGACTCTCCTTGGTATGGATGGCAAGCTTGGCGACTATATATGTAGATTCCTTTCTTTGTAACTGACCTGGTGTAACCCTAGATCCTCCCGGTGTCTATATAAACTGGAGGGCTTAGTCCGGAGGAAGATAGACATTATCATATCCATACAAAGCTAGACCTCTAGGGTTTAGCCATTACGATCTTGTGGTAGATCAACTCTTGTAATACTCATATCCATCAAGATCAATCAAGCAGGACGTAGGTTATTACCTCCCTAGAGAGGGCCCGAACCTGGGTAAAACATTGTGTCCCCTGTCTCATGTTACCATCGACCTTAGATGCACAGTTCGGGACCCCCTACCCGAGATCCACTGGTTTTGACACCGACATTGGTGCTTCCATTGACAGTTCCACTGTGATGTCGACGATAGGATCGATGTCTCGCCTTGTTCTCAAGGATAATATCACCACCGGAGGAACGCTGGCTCCAGGCCAAACCCTCTGGCTGGGCGGCTTTATCATGACCGCTCGTTTGGTCGTTAAGCCAACAATGACCTCTCGGGTCATCGAAAACCCCCTTCGTATCGACTCCGAACACTCCACACAGATGGATCCGGCAGAGATTTCATCCTTAAACGAGCTCCTAGATCGCATCGCCACCCTGGGGGTCGCTACAAACTACGGTCGAATTGGGCTTAAACCCGATCAGAGAGAAATCAAATCTCCACTGATCACCCACCAGATAGCGGTAGTCGAGGAGCGAGTCAACAACTCTTCCTACATACTAAGGACAGACTATGTACGGATCTCCAGTATTGAAGAGCCGGATACCTACCCGCGAGGAGATACATCCTACCCTCCGAACATAGGATCGGACGACGTGCCTAGGAAATTAGTGGACATCCTGGAGCCCGATCTGTTATGTTCGGAAGACCTTCAGACTCCGGATCCAAAACTGGGTCAGGGTTCAGATTTAAATCCACCCACCCACCCGAATACAAGCGCTCTCATGAGCATACAACAACAGTCTCAGGAAACGGTCCACCACTTCTGGGCTAGATTCCTTCTTGTCAAAAACAAGATTAAAGATTGTCGCGACGAGGAAGCGATCTTAGTGTTCCACAACAATTGCAGGGACGAAGGAATCCTCAACGCCATCAACCACCGTCGCATCCTACACTTGGCTGACTTGGCAACTATCGTACAGAAGTACAGCGCAATGGAAAGTGCCTGGAAAACTCAAGCAGCCCGTTGGGAATCATCGATCCCCTCTCAACCCCTTATTCAAGCGAAAAGGGCACGCCCTTGCAACACGCCCGGTTCAATAGTAAAGAAATACAGGTCCAGTACGGGGCGCGGAACCGTTCTGGAAGGATGGCTCGATGGGCCATGCAAAATACACGCAACACCAGATAACATACCAACACATAGACTTAGAGCATGTTGGATACTCCGGCAAGTGGCCAAGAACGGCGAGGATATCCTCACCAAGAATAACCTAGAACAACACCCCCCAGAGGACAACGACCCCAAAGTACTAACGGTCTTCGAGACATTCGCCTCAAACAATAGGCGCAAAAGAGCACTACGCGGACTCACCGAAGTCTGTCAAATAGCAGCATTAAACCCTTGAAACAACACGGCTACAAATTTTAATGCCGGTGACCAACCAAAATACAGGACAGTCCGAGCACTAGCCGCCTTGGTCCTCAGTCCAATTGTGGACGACTTTTGGCTCACCAAGGTCCTCATGGACGGCGGCAGTGGACTAAACCTCATCTATGAGGATACAATACAAAAAATGGAAATAGACAGGAGCCGCATCGAGCAAAGCAACACGACCTTCCGGGGAATCATTCCCAGTCAGGAGGCACGGTGTGCGGGGAAAATCACACTCGGCGTGGTATTCGGCACACCGGAGAACTATCGGTCCAAAGAAATAACCTTCCAAGTGGCCCCTTTCAACCGTGGATATCACGCCCTCTTAGGGCGAGATGCACTTACACGCTTCTAAGCGGTACCCCATTATCGGTACATGAAGCTTAAGATGCCGGGGCCCAACGGTATAATCACTCTAGCTGGTGATCCGGACATAGCACTCCGCACCAAGAATAAAACCGCATCCCTGGCCCTCGAGGCATTATCTGAAGCCCTCGCGGCCGAAGAATTAACCGCGCTGCGCTCCACGGTGGACAGGGATGATGTGGTCCTAGACAAACGACCCAAATCCACCTCATTCAAACCAGCAGAAGAAATAGTCAAATTAAGTCCATCCAACGGACCCCAAGAAGACAACATCCATTGGAGCACAACTAGACCCAATGGTTGACGCCGCGCTATGAGAGTTCCTGCGCGAGAATTGGGATATATTCGCCTGGCACCCTTCCGATATGCCAGGAATACCACGCGAGTTGGCCGAACACAGCCTCAATATATTGAAGGGATATAAACCGGTCAAGCAAACACCGCGGCACTTTTCCGAACCCAAACGTCAAGCTATGGGGGAGGAGCTAGCCAAGCTAATCGAGGCATGATTCATTAGAGAAATAAAACATCCGGACTGGCTGGCAAACCTGGTGATGGTTCCAAAGGAAGACAAGTCATGGCTCTTATGCGTCGATTTCAAAGACCTTAACAAAGCTTTCCCTAAGGACCCCTTCCCCCTCCCCTGCATTGACCAGATCATTGATGCTACCGCAGGACACGACTCATTATGCTTCCTTGACGCTTATTCCAGATACCATCAAATTAAAAGGAAGGAGTCTGATCAGGCCGCAACAGCATTCATCACCCCATATGGGCCATTCTGCTTCAACACCATGCCCTTCGGACTCAAGAACGCCAGTGCCACCATCAACGCATGATCCAAACATGCCTAGAGAAACAGATCGGAAAGACAGTTGATGCCTATGTGGATGACGTCGTAATCAAGACAAGGCACATCGAAACACTAATAGACGACCTGCGCCTCACATTTGACAACCTCCGCGCATATGACATTAAGCTCAATCCGGAAAAGTGTGTTTTCGGCGTCCCCGCAGGAAAGCTGCTGGGCTTCATCATTTCCAATAGAGGAATTGAAGCAAATCCAGCCAAAATCCGAGCTCTATCACAATTGGCTACGCCAATAGACCTTAAGCAAGTCCAAAAACTCACGGGCTGCGTGGCAGCTCTAAGCCGCTTTATCTCTAGATTGGGAGAAAAGGCACTGCCACTCTATGGTCTTCTACGGTGAACCGATCACTTTGAGTGGACGGACGTGGCAACAGTTGGACTGGAAGAAATAAAAACCCTTCTAGCGAGCAACCCAATCTTGGCTGCACCAAACATCGGCGAACCCATGTTGTTATACATATCGGTAACACATCAGGTGGTGAGCGCTGTACTCGTCGTTGAACGAGAACAGGGACGGACACAAATTCCTGCTTCAAAAGCCAGTATACTACGTATCCACTGTCCTTACTCCATGCAAATCCTGGTACCCCCATTATCAAAAGATAGCATACGTGGTCTTCATGGCATCCCGAAAGTTATGACACTACTTCCAGGAGTGTTCGATCACGGTGGCTTCTGAAGTACCACTCAACGACATAATAAATAACCGCGATTCCATAGGCCGGATTGCCAAATGGGCCATTGAGCTTCTCCCATTTGACATTACATATAAACCACGTTGGGCTATTAAATCCCAAGTACTGGCTGACTTCATCGCCGAATGGACAGGGGCCAAACTCCTTAAAGAGTATGGCACATATTCCAATTGGGTTATGTATTTTGATGGCTCGAAAATGCTGGCAGGACTAGGAGCGGGTGTCGTTTTAACGTCCCCTACTGGATACATCGTTCAGTACATACTCCAAATACTATACACAAACTCCAATAACGCAGCCAAATACGAGGCCTTATTGCATGGTCTCCGGATGGCTGTCTCCATGGGCATACAGCTCCTGGAAGTGCGGGGGGACTCAAACCTCGCAATATCTCAAATAAATGGAGACTTTGATGCCAAAGACCCGAAGATGGCAGCTTATCATAATGTTGTCCTAAAAATGTTGGCTCAGTTCGAGGGACTCGAGTTCCATCATGTGGCCCGGGAGAGTAATCAAGCAGCGGACGTTCTCGCTCGCATAGGCACTAAGCGCGACCCCGTCCCACCCAACATTTTTCTGGGAAGGCTTTTAAGCCATCCGTGGTATGGCAGGGGGAGGGCGGCAACACCAGTCCGGATCCGAACACAACCCCAGATTCCAAACACACTGATATCGTCGGAGGCTCAACCACCGAAATAACACCATCGTCCCATCTCATCATGGCAGTCATTGCCCCATGGACCGAACCATTCCTGGCCTACCTTAATAAGAAGGAGCTTCCCAAGGATCAGAATGAGGCCCGCTACATTGTTCGGCGTTCGAAGGCCTGCAAGGTTCATGACAAAGAACTCTATAGGAAAAGCGCTACCAGAGTTCTTCAATGATGTATCTCCGAGGAAGAGGGGTGGCAGCTCTTGGCGGAAATTCACGATGAACTCGACGGTCACCACGCCGCAGCTCGGGCCCTTGTTAGCAAGGCCTTTCGTACAGGGTTTTATTGGCCGACGGCCCGAGCAGATGCACAGGACCTTGTACAATGTTGCGTCGGATGCCAACTCTTCGCCAACCAAAGCCATATGCCCCCACTGCCTTACAAACAATCCCCATCACTTAGCCTTTTGCGGTTTGGGGACTCGATATGGTCGGACCCCTTAAAGGAGGAAGCCATAAGAGAAAGTATCTACTGGTCATGGAGGATAAATTCACTAAGTGGATAGAGGCCAAACCAGTCAAAATGCTGAGGCAGGTGGGGTTCGATATTGGTGCTTTCATTGAGAGTTACGCTGTGTCGTCGACAAAAGGTTCGATGGCCCCTTCAATTGTCTATAGTAACACTGTCCAAGGTGGAACTTTCCTTCCCAGACAGATTTTCGCGTTCGGCGGCTTCGTACTACGGGCCAACTCGCTTAGTCGTCTGGAGCAGGTCGATAGCTATGCCCCTGGCCATCAGGTCAGATTTGGAAGCTTGAACTATGTCGCGGATATCCGTGGAGACTTGATATTCAATGGATTTGAGACCGCGACGATCGCTCCCCCTCGCTCCGATGAACGTGACCTAAATCTGTCATCGGACCAGGTTTTGGAGATGGTTCCTATAACTGCTACGGCCTTAGATCCGGAGCAGTTTGCACCATCCGAAGCCACAGAGTGTGCGGTGTCGGAGCCGCACACAAACCCAACAACAGGCAATATCAGCGGCAATGGAATTTCGGACTCGTTTCCGATTATAAGTTCCGAACCTTGCGCACTCCCGGACACCGAGTTGGATCGGTTATCAATCATCGAGTTCAGCGCCATTGATGTCTTCCAACACTCGCCCTTTGGCGATGTGCTGAATTCGTTGAAAAACCTGTCCCCGATGGGGGACTCACGGCTGAAATATGTCCAGTTCGAGCTAGAGGCTAACAATGGGGAATTTCGCTTCCCACCCGCCACCCACTTCATAGCCACTGTCGAGGACTCAACCAACATGCCCGCTTCTGGCTCCGAAGACATTGACGGCATAGACGACGATGCCGATAAGGAGCAAGGCCAAGACCCGCCAGTCATCAGGCGCGGGACGGCCACCCGTTCATATGACGTGTACATGATCGATACACTTAAAAAGCCTCACGGCAAGGACAAGGGAGATCCAGTTAAAACTCCTGAGACACAGTCTAAGTTCCGGCGCCCCAAACGCTGCCCCAAGTCATGCCACAACAACGATGGCGCTGGAGAAAATAGTACCTGGAACAGCGCCGAAAGCAATGAAGACCCTGTGGGAGCAATATCCGAGCAGGAGGAACAGGAAAACAGGCAAGCCAGCCCCAATGAACAGGCCCCGCACAGCAACGGTTCGGAGGACGACAACTACCTTCTGCTCTCTAAAGATGAGGTAAGCCTCGGCGACGAAGACTTCAACGTACCCGAAGAGCCCGTCGAGCAGGAGCGCTTCAAGCACAGATTGATAGCTACGGCAAGGAGCCTGAAAAAGAAGCAGCAACAGCTTCAAGCTGACCAAGACCTACTCAATGACAGATGGACCAAAGTCCTGGTCACCGAAGAATACGGCCTTAGTGGCCTAGCCAAAAGCTACCCAAAGCACATATCGCTATACCAGTACGATGACGGGGCATTGGATCCCATACCTTTGTCACACAATGCGGCCGGTCGCCAACAACTCTGTCCAGATAAAGAGGCAACTCAAGCCGAACACCGGACCGCCCCACCTCGCCGTAAGGGCAAGAACAACGCAGGTCATGATTACCCGGACAACCTGCAGAGGGACTTGGACAATAGAGCAGGAAACGCAAGACCGATCTACGGACCGCGAAAGCATGCTTCGGCACGCGATGATGGCTGCCTATTCGGACGTGTCAAACCTCGCCACGCCCGATCCGAAAACCGCAAAGGGACTCCTTGGGAGTTACATCGCGGTGTGGCCCAACATAGAGGCACTGCACACCTGCTTTGCTTCACTAATGAAGTAATGGATCATGAATTCCCCGAAGGATTCAAACCCGCCAATATTGAATCATACGACGGGACAACCGATCCCGCGATATGGATAGAAGATTTCATCCTCCACATCCACATGGCCCGTCGGGACGACCTCCACGCCATTAAATACCTCCCACTAAAACTAAAAGGGCCAGCTCAGTACTGGTTAAATAGCCTGCTTGAAAACTCCATAGGCAGCTGGGAGGACTTGGAAGAGGCTTTCCTCGATAACTTCTGAGGAACACATGTCCGGCCACCGGATGCCGATGACCTAAGTCACATTGTCCAACAGCCCGGAGAATCAGCCAGGGAGCTCTGGACTCTGTTCTTAGTCAAAAAGAACCAAATCATCGACTGTCCGGATGCCGAAGCCCTTGCGGCTTTCAGACACAGCGTCCGGGACGAATGGCTTGCACGCTACCTCGGCCAAGAAGGACCTAAATCCATGACATCCCTCACTGCTCTGATGACCCGCTTTTGCGCGGGAGAAGACAGCTGGCTCGCTCATAGAAGCAATAGCGCTAGCAACCAGGGCACCTCCGAAATCCGTGACGGCAACGGCAGGCCATGAGGAAGCAAAAACAACAGTCGCAATGACAATGAAAGATCAGGCGACACAACGGTCAACGTCGGATTCAGCAACCCCAAGCCCGGTCAGCGAAAGAAACCATTCAAGGCGAATCGAGACGAACCATCCAACCTGGACAGGATATTGGACAGACCCTGCCAGATTCATGGCCACCCTGATAAACTAGCTAATCATACCAACAAAAATTGTTGGGTCTTTAAACAGGCGACAAGCTCAACGCTTAACACAGAGGGAGGAGGCCGCCAAGCGACAGGGATGACGGAAATGTTCACCAACGAAATATCGGGGGTCAGAAGAAGTCTCCACCCGGGGATCAACTACTCCTAGAATGGAAATAGCAACCTGGCTTCTGCCGCCCACTCTGTACACCTACAAAGTTTGTACCGCGCATACATCATTACGCACTCAAGATACCATGGGCATTGGCGGAAGCACAATACGGACAAGCCTGCAAGCACTCCAGTAACTTTTATTATTATTATTTATTTTCTTTTTATTTCTTCCTTCGCTATCCTTTAAAAATAGGTGACGAACAAGATAAACATCGGAAACTGGCTCTATCGGAGTCCGAATACGTACATTCACCTAAGGGGCTATTTCCATCAAGGATTCCTCCCACCGAGGACTGGCGGCGTAGACGTGCGACAGGAGGTCCAAAATAACTTTTTGTAGACCGCACTCTTTATTTCTCGAGCCTGTACTATGTCTGTTTCTCCGCCTCCAACCCCGAGCATGTCAAATAGCCGAGAGGATGGCTTATATATATATATATCATAAGTAATCATTGTCATATCGCTCAGTTCCCATTAAACAATATCCAAACTAATCATCCGCATTGTTTCCCCAACAAATATGGCTCCTACGGTTATTTCACATAAATACCTTGGCATAACCTGCCAGGGGCTTGGTGTGGGAACAAATGAGTTGCCAGTAAAAGTCCGAACAACTCTATAGCATACTTCAGCGTCGCAAGTTTGGACTTATATGCATCAGCTTCGAGTCATTGTCTTGGGTCAATAGTTGGGTTGCCCGGCTCCTGTGCTTGCTACCCTACGTTCCACTCTATCAGCTAGGGTAGTAAAGGGAGAACTACTGCGATTGTGCCCTGGTCTAAACTGGATGAGCACCTCAGTAGAGAAAGCCGAAACTGACTATCATGATGCGGCGTGAGCTGGTCAACCACTTGACGACTTCTTGGAATCTTTAGCGATTCTCCGTATCACACGAGGGATCTTTTTTAGATCAAATATGTAAGGCACCATACGCCGCATACATACCAGGGGCTATGTCGTAGCCCCACAATAAAACTCTTATGGCTAAGTGAAAGCGTTAACGCCCTATAGTCTGATTGTCTGGTTCGCCGCATTATCACCTCCTTCATGGACCAAGACGTTGGATAAAGAGTGATTAAATGCCTTTCCGAACACCCCCGTACTTCCTATGAGTGGGCTGAAGCCGACGACTGCAAAACTTTCAGATTATATCAAAATGGCCGCACAAGAGCAATTCAAGCTTTCAAGCAAAACATAAATAGATTAACTATAAAATTGTCTTTTACAATTTTCATACACCTCACTCGAACATTATGTCTTTCGAGCATTGACCCTCTATAAAGCGGGCGGCCTCTAGGATGTCTTCAAAATAATGCACCGGTTCCGGGCGGTCCTTGCCTTTGGGTGGACTCTTCGTCGCAACATCGATGGTCTTCATCTTCCCCCAGAATGTTTTGACTCGGGCAAAAGCCATCCGCGCACCCTCAATGCACGACGATCGCTTCACAACATCAATACGCGGCACCACATCAACAAGCCTCTGCACCAAACCGAAATAGCTATTCGGAACGCTCGGTTGGCCACAACCGGATTACGACATCCTTCATGGTAGCACCGGATATCCTATGAAGTTCGGCCCATTGGGACATTTGTTCATTGAGCAACAGAGGGCGCTTTGATGCGCCAAACTGCGACAAAAAAGCTTCTCCATTGCAAATCCATCTCGTGCTTGGTAATACTGCGCCGCATCGGCAGAACTCTTCGGCAAGTCCAAGAACTCGTCCGGAGAACTCCACACTTGGTTAAGCTGGGCATAGTTCGGGTCACCGAACTTAGTTTGCAGCAGAAAGGGCTTTCCAGCCGCAATGTCCCTCGCCTGTCGAAAATCCTCATGGGCTGCTCTGGATTCCGACCGCGCTGCTCTAGGCTCTTGTAAGGCCTTTTGTCTAGATCGGCCATTAAGGCTTTACTCTCCTTCTCCAGAAATTCACAGCGGCCGGTAGCATTCTCCAGTTCGAGCGTCATAGTGGATATCTTCTCCTCATCTTGGCGTTGTGCAGCTTGTTCGGCTTTTAATTCAGACGATACCTTTTCGGCATCAGCATTACACTACTAGGAAAAGGCCTACTAGTGGCGCACCTGTTTTGGCTACTAATGGCGCACTACAGGTGCGCCACTAGCATCACGCCATTAGTAATTAATACTAATGGCGCACCCCTGGTGCGCCATTAGATACTAATGGCGCACCTATAGTGCGCCATTACTATGCCTATCTGGTGCACCATTACTATCTGGCTTAGTAATGGCGCACCACATAGAAGTGCGCCATTACTAACAATTTTTATTCAGAATTTTCAGAATTTTTTTTCAAATTGTTTTCAATTTTTTTCGTTTTTTCCTTAATCTCGAGTCACTATGGCTTAATCTCGGGTCAATATGCTTAATCTCAAGTCAAATCACACTCTGTGGGTCAAACTTCCCGGAAGGTCACCCATCCTTACACTACTCTAGCCCGAGCATGCTTAACATCGCAATTCTATCCAACCCTAGCAGCAGCTCACTTCACAGGCACTTGTTGATATATCTATCATATCAATCCTATTAAACCTTGTTGATGTCTAGGACTTTGTTCATGTTCATGAGTGTGATGAAATTTTGAAAAAAATATTTCAAACTTCTCGATCATATTACGTATCATATTTTGAAAATAAAATCCAATTTTTTTAAACCAATTTTTTTCTGTTACTAGTGGCGCACCTAGCAAATGGTGCGCCACTAGTAACTTTGAATTTTTTTCCATTTCCCCCCTCTAGATCTTAAAAGCCCCGTAACTTTTTAATCCGAGTTCGTATGCAAAAGTTATGCCCATTTTACTAAATTCCAAAGAGATTTTACAAATAAAGTCAAAATTCATATTTGTAAATTTTCCCAACAACTAGACCACATATCACATGGGAAACTTATTTTCTTTTATTTTTTTGACATTTCCATCATTTTCTTTTATTTTCTTAACTGAAAAGGCGGTCCACAGGGGGGGTGCATTTAGCACCAGGGTTACTAATGGCACACCTGATGTGTGGTGCGCCATTAGTAGTTTTGAAAAAAAAATAAAAAAATTGTTAGTAATGGCGCACCACTAGTCATTACTAACAATTTTTTTTCAAAACTACTAATGGCGCACGGTGGGTGTGGTGCGCCATTACTATGTCAACTAGTAATGACGCACTATCCCATGGTGTGCCATTACTATCAAATTTTTTATTTTTTCAAAACTACTAATGGCGCACCACACACCAGGTGCGCCATTAGTAATATATTACTAATTGCGCACCTGTATCTGGTGCGCCACTGCTATATAGCAGCGGCGCACCACATACACGGTGCGCCATTAATGTCCATATCATCTATAGCCCTTTTCCTAGTAGTGTTACTACGATGGGCCTGCTCCTTGGCCCGGGCCAGCTCCACTCGAAGAACTTCAATGGCGGCAACACCATCTGCAGCGATGCATATTCCAGCATCTAAATCTCAGCATCATGCTTTTACCACAAAAATGTATGAGGATTGCCCCGAATACATACCTTGCGACTCGTCAAGACGCATATTGATTAAAGCAAGATCATCCCCTGCCACATCAAGCTTCTGCTGCAAATCGGCAATTTCCGTAGTCCGGGAAGCGGCCAAGGGGGAAGTAGCCTGTGTTCAAAATTGATCAGGTTAGTCCTCAAACGATCCTTTTCGATCCTCTGTTTTGCTTCCCAGCGGAAGCCAACCCGAGTATCAGGGGCTACTACCTATACACAGGCGCATCTTTGCAAATGAAACATAGCTGTAAATATTATGTCACAAACCTCGAAGCCCTTCAGTAGGCTCATGAAGGCTTCATTTAATCCGCTCTTCATGGACGAAATCTTTCCAATCACTGTACCCATCAAGGTACGTTGTTCCCCCGAGATAGATGCTTTCCGCAGCATATCCCGCAACATATCCGGAGTCCCCGGGTCTCCGGAAGCTGATCCAAAAGCACAATAATCCTTTGAAGGAATCTGCTTGCCGTCTCCAAAATCACTGTCGGTAGTAAACTAGACAGTCTGGGGCCTTTGTTACCATCAGCCCCGAAATCCCGGATGGTCGGAGATACACCTTTGGGTACTGCCTCTTCTGTGCCCTGGTCTAAAGGGACCCTCCGCGATGACACTTTAGAGTCATCCGCCTTAGTGGGTGAGGAGGTCGGAGGAGGCGTCTCGCTCTCCGTCATCTCTAGGAGGAGACTCCCCGAAGAAGAGGATCACCTAGAAAAATTCTGTGCCGACCTGTAACAATGCATAAATGCGTTACGTGTATCTTCGGTAACAATAACGGAGCGGGACGCTGTCAAAGTACTCCGGATTCTCTTACAGTTTGGCCGAGGGCTTGTCCCCCTGTTGGAGCTGCTCAACAGCATCACTTTCCAAACCCAAGCCGATCGACGGTGGCATCTTGACCTTCTTGGAAGACCGCCCCTCCCAATCTTCGGAGGCGACCCTTTTTCTCCTGTTTGGAGAAGGGATACTGGGTCCTTTTCCGTCTCCGTCTTCGGGCGAGGAAAGGTCGATTTCTCCAGACTCTGTGTCCGACTTACCTCCGGAACCAAGGTCATCTTGGGTCTTCTCGCCCTCCCCTGCTGGTGCCTGGTATGGCGTAGAGGCCAGCATCCTTGTTAACACAGGAGTAGTTGAGTCTTCGGGAAGGGGAGCTGGACACCTAATCAATTCCACCTTCTTTATCCAACCCTGAAAAAGGATGATGTTGTTGGTATCTTGCCACCTGGTATCTGACTATAAGGTATTCGGTAAATGGGTACTTACCGGGGTATACGGATGGTTACAGTCTAGGCTGACATTGTCGGTGGTGTCTGGCCATTGCCTTCGTTTCCCAAAGAATAATCTCCACATTCCTTCATGCGTTGTGTCGAAGAAGTGCTGAAGAGTCCGCGACCCTTCTGGATTGAACTCCCATAGGCGGAGAGGCCGTCGCTGGCACGGCAGGGTCCGACAAACTAGCATTACTTGAACGACATTGGCTATGTCGATGTCCCTCTCAATGAGGCTTCGGATGCGGCTTTGCAGAGTTCCCACATCATTCGTTGATCCCCAATCCAGCCCCTTGTTAATCCACGATGCAAGCTGAATTGGGGGGCTGGATCAGAATGCGGGCGCAGTTGCCCACTTGGAACTGCGGGGCTCGGTGATATAGAACCACTCCTACTGCCACAGATCAGAAGATTTTGCAAAGGATCCTTTTAGCCAAACGGCGCTAGCAAGCTTATTCACTGTAGCGCCGCCGCACTCGGCCTGCTCCACCTCGACCACTTGCGGCTTCACATCGAAGGTCTTGAGCTACAAGCCAAAGTGTGGAGGAGTTCGGAGGAAGGCTTCGCACGTGATGATAAACGCCGAGATAAGAAGAATAGAGTTTGGGGCGAAATCGTGAAAGTCTAGCCCGTAATAGAACATGAGCCCTCGGACGAAGGGGTTAAGTGCAAACCCCAACCCATGGAGGAAGTTGGACACGAACATGACCCTCTCACCGGATCTGGGGGTGGGAATAACCTGCCCCTCGACAGGAAGCCGATGATGGATTTCAGCGGTCAGGTACCTCGCCGCCCGAAGCTTTGCAATTTCTTCCTCCGCAACAAAAGAAGCTATCCACCGGCCTTGACGGCTGGATCCGGACATGATTGGGGCTGGTGGCGACCAAAACCCGGGTGTTGGAACTCGGGGTAGCGGGGGTAGAGGAAGAGGCAAGCATGGAAGAAAAAGACGGGTCTGTACCCCTATATAAAGGCTGCGAATATCAAACGTCTCCTCTTGGGCCTCAGAAACTTGCTTGTTTCCAAGGAGTTGTCCCCCAGCGACGGTTGGGCTACCCATGTCCGGGTTGACAGGAATCCCTTAAAAAGGGAGGCACGATCTCCGCTTGGATAAGACGCGCCAATAGGACCACGTCTTGGGACGTGGGGCGACGGGCCGGCTAAAACGGTTCGCAAGCAGTGGCCGGGCAGGCGTGGTGTCATATTACCAGAAGGTGGTCGGTGGTTGAGCTCATGAAAGATTATGTCCTCTGCGGCTGTGCATACAAGTCTGGATACAATCATTACATCTGAAGATTAACTAGGAGTTCGGAAGGGGGAACCCACCTTGCACTGCCGAATACAATCTACGCACCGGACTCCTCGTCATTGAAGCCAGGTTCAGGGGCTACTGAGGGAGTCCTGGACTAAGGGGTCCTCGGGTGTCCGGCTTTTTATCCATGGGCCGGACTGATGGGCTGTGAAGACATGAAGGCGTAGACTGTACCCATGTCCGAATTGGACTCTCCTTGGCGTGGAAGGCAAGCTTGGCGACCGACTATGAAAATTCCTTCTTATGTAACCGACTCTATGTAACCCTAGCTAGACCCCCCGGTGTCTATATAAACCGGAGGGGTTAGTGCGAAAGCATATACTCATTACCATAGTCATACAGGCTAGGCTTCTAGGGTTTAGCCATTACGATCTTGTGGTAGATCAACTCTTGTAACATTCATATTCATCAAGATCAATCAAGCAGGACGTAGGGTATTACCTCCATAGAGAGGGCCCGAACCTGGGTAAACATCGTGTCCCCCATCTCCTGTTACCATCGATCCTAGACGCACAGTTCGAGACCCCCTACCCGAGATCCGCCGGTTTTTACACCGTCAGCGGGGCCGGTAATAATTTCATATCCGGTGTGGTACACCGTTATGGTGTTCCACATGGCATCATCACCGATAACGGCTCTAATTTCACAGCCGATGAAGTGAAAACTTGGTGTGCTAATCTAGGCATTAAGCTCGATTACACCTCTGTCTATCACCCGCAGACAAACGGTCAAGTCGAATGGGCTAATGGTCTTATTATGAGCAGCATCAAACCTAGACTAGTGCGGTCTTTGAAAGAATCAGACAAGCACTGGGTGGAGGAACTTGACTCTGTACTCTGGGGGTTGCGGACCATGTCCAACCACACTACTGGATATACACCTTTCTTCACGGTGTACGGTGCGGAAGCAGTGTTACCCTGCGACATTATTCATGTCTCACCTCGAGTGCACATGTACGAAGAGAGAGAGAGGCCGAGCTTGATCGGCATGACAACTTAGATGCCCTGGAGGAGGAGCGTGATGTCGCAAAAGCCCGTTCCACATTTTATCAACAGCAGGCTCACAGGTATCAAAGCAGAGAAGTGCGGGCCAAGACTTATAATGTTGGTGAACTCGTTCTATGCCTGTCGGAGAAGAAAAAGGACAAACTCAAGCCCAAGTGGGAGGGTCCCTTCATCATTGACAAAGTTCTCACCGGAGGAGCGTACTGCCTGCGTGATGCGTCAAACAATCACTTGGAGCCGAATCCTTGGAATGCGGCCAGACTCCGACGATTCTATGCCTAGCGCCGAACTCTGTGTTCGTCTCCTTCCTCCTGTTATTAACGTTATTTTGTTTCTGTCTTTTCGTTTTTTTCTCTCTTTTTGTTTTGCTCTTTAGCCCTACGGCTTTAGTACGGCTAAACTATGCTCTCGTGATGCGTACATCTCCAAGTATGTACGTCCATTATACCTGGGGGCTTCTTGTATAGAAGCTTGCTATTATTCTTTGAGCATCAAGCTCACCACATATGCGTTCTTCCCATATGTACCTTTTCTTCGCAATTATATGCATCAATATGACTTAAGTTTTGGCCAAGCTGGGTTGCCTGGCTCCTGTGCTTATGCCCTACATTCCCGTTAGTTCGGCTAGGGCATAAAGGGATCACCTCTATGATTGTTACTGCTGGGTCATCCGGATGTGTACCTCTGACTAGGTGAAGCCGAAAGCTAGCGTTCTTAAGGGAATATTCGGTCGGTGAATTAAAGATGTTTCCGCATTCACTCCATTGTGAAACCCCAGAAGTTACTTACTCCATGAGTTCTTCAAATCACAGTTTGGACATGCACATTAAACGCATGCACACCCAGGGAAAGGAACCCTTAACGGAACTATTCTCTCTGGAAGATGTTTCTTACATAATGTAATATAACATAACTATCCGGATACACATTGTCTGTTCAAGCAACGATGACCCCTACATCTGGTTCCCATGCATACCCCAGTATATTCTACCGCTAGGGTATTCAGAAACACTCCGCACCTTCGGGTCCAGAGGTCGAAGCGAAAAGGTCGGCCATGACAATTGTTTTTATAAGCCAGCTAGAAAGTACATAGTCACTACGACTCAAAAATTTCCTCCTCTATGCCATCCAGCAGGCGATCTAATTTACAATCCTGCTGGGAATATCTGGCGACTACTTCTACTTGTTCATATACTAAACTAATGAGAATTTCTTCCCCATTTCACCCTAGCGGTCCGACCCGGGCCATGTGATTCGGATCTAGCTTGGTATATTGCGTTTTTACCATGGCCCAGGCCCCTCGCGCACCCTCTCGGCATGGCGATATCTTCCACAGTAGGATACGCTGCCGCGCTCCCTTGAACAGCTCTACAAGCTTCTCCATACTCCCTGGAGGGGAGGCGGATGGCCATAAGGCCTTGGCTACACTCCACATTGCCTGCCGAGCTTGCTCGTGTAACTGCGATAGCCCTTGCAGAAGATCACTTGATGATCCGGACGCCTCCTCTTCGGGATGGCCCGTCAACATACCTACAATCACAGCTATATCAGCTAATTGTACCCCCAAACTGTTACAAGGTAAATTCGGCCACATACTGAATATGCCGCCTCGCAGCTTTTTGTTGTCCTTCACGGAGTCGGCTAGCTGGGCTCGCACATCTTTCAGTTCTCCGCCTAGTTTGATGTTTGAATCCTGGAGTTTTTTTTTCTCCTCTCTGACTCGAGTCAGAACGCGCTCGCCTGCGGCATGTTGTCTCGTTGCCTCTTTTTCGCTTGTTTGAGCGGCCTTCGGTTCCTCTCCCAGTTGGTCCGGTGACCTTGTTATGAGACAAGCAGCAGTTGCAAAACAATTGGCATATACTTTTTTGTTTCTCGGTGGAGGGAAATATTACTAGAGGACGCCTTCTTGAACTTTTCCAGTTCGGTGGTAGCAGCAGTTAGCTATGTCCGGCACTGCTCCAGCTCTTGGGCTAGCAGGTCGTTCTTCTCCATAAGAACATGGTTATACAACAATCCTTAAAACATTTGTCCCAACTTCTTCAAGTCTCGGGGGCTATGTCACATGGTTATCAAATTTGCACAAGGTAAACTTACCTGCACATCTTTCAAATGTTGCTCGGTGTCTCGGTTAAGCCCATCTCGAGCAGCTCGGATGTATGCATCAGCCGAGCTGAAGGCACCGAACGCCTCTTTTGAGAAGCGGGGATTTTGTCAAACGGCCCTCCGGCGCCAGTGATTCATGGCGATCTCCACTTCCGAATTAGTAACGGACATATTTTCCGAACCCTCGGCAGAAGGACATTCCGGCGTCGCTCCCATATCAGGCCCCATTTCTTCGGTTGGGACCAAATCCTGGTGATCAGGAGTATGACTGGTCGGGTCCCCAAACATAGTTCGTCGAAACTTTTCCATGTTACAAAATTAATATATAAGTCATAGTTGGACGCGACTGCTAAAAAGAACATAGTGGCAAACCCATACCTCTTCAAGGAAGGCCTGACCGTATCTCTATTCGCCTTCCTCTTCGAAGGCCTGCCCAACGCGGGAGCCGCTCTCTCTGGAGATCCCCCCGGGGCAGCACGACGCGCCAAACGCCTCCCCTTCTGAGCACAGGATGGTGCGGTGAGTAAGGAAGAATGAGAAAACCTTCTTAGACAAAGTGTCTCCTGATTACTTACGTGCAAAACAGGAAGGAGGCCGGCGTAATCGGTGATGATGGGTACATCTGTGCCGTCATAACTCGTCTGATAGAAAAATCCATCTTTGAGCTCCATGAATATGTACGGATCTTCCTCATATTTGGGATCAATATCCCGATTGTGATTCTCCGGCTAAGGCGCATGGTCATGGATTCCCTTGAATGCCTTTCGCCATTCCTGTCATGAATGAATAAGATATCGCCCTTTAGAAATAATTCAGGGAGAGGGTTGAATAATGGAGTTAGAGCTTACCAGCTAGGAGAATTGTACATGGAAAACCCGTCTCGATTTCGGAGACGGGTGAACTCCTCCTGCTCCCCTTTATATAGTTCGGCCAATATTTTGGCCAGAGCGACGGGAGTCTTCGGGCCCTTCCGACCGTGGCGGGAGGCATTGTCTTCCCCATTGAAATGCCACATGGGTAGCCCTCTATATTGGAGTGGTTGGACCCCCCGTGTTATGGAGACCGCCATTACCTTGACTATTGACAATCCGGACTGGGCAAGCATCTTAATCTTGCCCAACGCAGACTGATCTATGCGCTATCCTCTTCCTTGAGGCTCTGAGGACGCCAACCATGGAGTTTCTTTAACGGAGCACTTAAAAATTTGGGGAGGCCCATCCGGACTGGGTCGGGAAGTGCAACATCGTCAATATAAAACCATTCAGAGGTCCACTCTTCGGAAGCTTTCTTCGGTGTGCTGGATAGGTATCCGGTCTCAGCAATGCGCCATATTTCGGCCCCGCCCACTTCAAATATTGATCCCTTGTGGTTGCGCGGGTAAAATGGGCCTCACAACCTTCTCCACAGATCAAAATGGGCCTCACAACCTAAGAATGATACACATAAAGCTGCGTAGCCCGCAATATGCAAGATGGAGGCTAGGGTAAAATTGTGTAGCTGGAAGCCATAATACTCCAGAAGCCCTTGGAGGAATGGGTGAATTGGAAATCCCACGCCCCTCAGCAGATAGGGGACGAAGCACGCTCGTTCCCTCGTGGAAGGATTGGGGAAATCCTCCGCCTGGGTTTTGCCATTGAAGGAAGCTAACCCTGCTCGAACAGGGACCAGATCCGCAGGGGGGAGAAATCCCTGCGTTTGCAACTTCGCGAATTGATTGTGGGACACAGAGCACCTCTCCCACCGACCTTTCTCTAGGTTGGAACGGGAGGAGGAGCTGGGAATGCTAGCCATGTTGGAATGGTCTTTCCTGCCAATCTCTAAGGATTTTCTCTGTATGATGCCAAATGGATCTGAGACCCAATCTCTTTAAATAGACACTCTTTCTTGCATGGCCAGGGTGTTATTTGCAAAAGGATACCCTGACTGTATGCATTCGCCCGACGCGTGGCAGCTGAAGTCATCGATGCACAGAAGCCGAGGGGCACGACCTTGAATTAAAAACTGAAGACGTTACTTGGAAGTTGTCGGAGAAGGAACCCGCCTTGCAATGTCGAAGACAATCTGCACACCGAGAACCTCGTCATTGAAGCCTGGTTCAGGGGCTACTGAGGGAGTCTTGGACTAAGGGGTCCACGGGCGTTCGTCCTGTTAGCCATGGGCAGTACTGATGGGCTGTAAAGATACAAAGACCAAAGACTACACCCGTGTCCGGATGGGACTCTCCTTGGCGTCGAAGGCAAGCTTGGCGACTAAATATGTAGATTCCTTTCTTTGTCACCGACCTGGTGTAACCCTAGATCCTCCTGGTGTCTATATAAACCGGAGGGCTTAGTCCGGAGGAAGATATACATTATCATAGCCATACAAGCTAGACCTCTAGGGTTTAGCCATTACGATCTCGTGGTAGATCAACTCTTGTAATACTCATATTCATCAAGATCAATCAAGCAGGACGTAGGGTATTACCTCCCTAGAGAGGGCCCGAACCTGGGTAAAACATTGTGTCCCCTGTCTCCTGTTACCAACGACCTTAGACGCACAGTTCGGGACCCCCTACCCGAGATCCGCCAGTTTTGACACCGACAGTGGTGAGGTAAATGTTAAAACCAAGGTTGGGCCTTGCTGGAGGAGTTTTATTCAAAGCGAACTGTCAAGGGGGCCCCATAACCCCAACAGCGTAAGGAACGCAAAATCAAGGAACATAACACCGGTACAACGAAAACTTGGGCGGCAAGAGTGGAACAAAACACCAGGCATAAGTCCGTGCCTTCCATCCTTTACCAAGTATATAGATGCATTAATTAAAATAAGAAATATTGTGATATCCCAACCTATCCATGTTCCAACATGGAACAAACTTCAACTTCACCTGCAACTAACAATGCTATAAGAGGGGCTGAGCAAAGCGGTAACATAGCCAAAAAAGCGTTTGCTATGAAGGTGGGTTAGAGGCTTGACATGGCAATATGGGAGGCATGATATCACAAGTGGTAGGTAGCGCGACATAGCGATAGAGCGAACAACTAGCAAGCAAAGATAGAAGTGATATCGAGGGTACGGTTATCTTGCCTGAGATCCCACAAGGAAGAAGAACAATTCTAAGAAGAAGACAAACGTACGTAGTCGAACGAATCCTCACAACTCCGGAATGAAACCGAAGCTAATGAGAGAAGCAAACCGGAAAGAAGCAAGCAACATGGTAAACATACATCACATAAACATGGCATGATGCACAACTGATACGCCTCCATCGTATCTATAATTTTTTATTGTTCCATGCCAATATTCTACAACTTTCATATACTTTTGGCAACTTTTTATACTATTTTTGGGACTAACATATTGATCAAGTGCCCCCTGTTTGTTGCATGTCTTTGTTTTGCAGAATATCCATATCAAACGGAGTCCAAACGGGATAAAAACTGACGGAGATTTTTTTGGAATATATATGATTTTTGGGAAGAAAAATCCATGCGAGACGATGCCCGAGGGTGCCACAAGGCAGGGGGCGCGCCCCTGACCCTCGTGGCCACCCCGTAAGGCGGTTGATGCCCTTGTTTCGCCACAAGAAAGCTAATATCTGGAAAGGGATCGTGTTAAAATTTCAGCCCAATCGGAGTTACGGATCTCCGGGAATATAAGAAACGGTGAAAGGGTAGAATCTGAGAACGCAGAAACAGAGAGAGACAGAGAGACAGATCCAACCTTGGAGGGGCTCTCGCCCCTCCCACGCCATGGAGGCCATGGACCAGAGGGGAAACCCTTCTCCCATCTAGGGAGGAGGTCAAGGAAGAATAAGGAGGGGGGCTCTCTCCCCCTCGCTTCCGGTGGCACCAGAGTGCCACTAGGGGCCATCATCATCATCGCAATCTTCACCAACAACTTCACCGCCATCATAACCAACTCTTCCCCCCTCTATGCAGCGGTGTAACCCCTCTTTTACCAGCTGTAATCTCTACTTAAACATGGTGCTCAACGCTATATATTATTTCCCAATGATGTATGGATATTCTATGATGTTTGAGTAGATCCGTTTTGTCCTATGGGCTATTTGATGATCAAGATTGGTTTGAATTGCATGTTTTATTATTGGTGCTGTCCTATGGTGCTCTCCGTGTCACGCAAGCATGAGGGATTCCCGTTGTAGAGTGTTGCAATACGTTCATGATTCGCTTAGAGTGGGTTGCGTGAGTGACTGAAACACAAACCTGAGTAAGGGGGTTGTTGCGTATGGGATAAAGAGGACTTGATGCTTTAATGCTATGGTTGGGTTTTACCTTAATGATCTTTAGTAGTTGTGGATTCTTGCTAGAGTTCCAATCATAAGTGCATATGATCCAAGTAGAGAAAGTATGTTAGCTTATGCCTCTCCCTCATATAAAATTGCAATAATGATTACCGGTCTAGTTATTGATTGCCTAGGGACAAATAACTTTCTCGTAACAAAAAGCTCTTTACTAAAACTAACTTAGTTGTGTCCTTATCTAAACAGCCCCTACTTTTTATTTACGCAATCTTTATTATCTTGCAAACCTATCCAACAACACCTACAAAGTACTTCTAGTTTCATACTTGTTCTAGGTAAAGCGAACATCAAGCGTGCGTAGAGTTGTATCGGTGGTCGATAGAACTTGAGGGAATATTTGTTCTGCCTTTAGCTCTTCGTTGGGTTCGACACTCTTACTTATCGAAAACTGTTGCGATCCCCTATACTTGTGGGTTATCAAGACCTATTTTTGGCACCGTTGCCGGGGAGCAATAGCGCGGGGTGAATATTCTCGTGTGTGCTTGTTTGCTTTATCACTAAGTAATTTTTATTTGTTGTTCTTAGTTTTTTTCTATCTTTAGTTATGGGTAGGAAACGCAAAATACCAAAAACATTAGTTGTACCTACTAAACCAATGGTTGAAGAACCACTCAAAATCTATCACACTGCTGAAGCTTATTACTTGGATCATCTTTGATCCCTATGTGCTCGTGTTGAAACCCCAACTAGCTTAGTTGAGGGCAAATCTTTAGATGAGCATGCTTGTTATGTGAGACACCGAATATCTGAAAAAGGGAAACTTTTACTGGGTCAAATTCATCGTTTGCAATGCTATGCTTGGAATTTATGCGAAATATATGATATTACTTGTTGTTTTGAAAACCCTAAGAAACACCTTCCCTATCAATGTGAATTTAGTGATAATGGAATCATATCTTCGTATGCTAAGGGTGTTTATAGTTACTATGTTGTTCAACAAATTGAAGAATTTGTTGCTTTTAAGGGTGCTTATGAAATTGCTTCTTTGATTGAAACGTATGATTCTACTCTTTACAAATCTGAAAATTTTGACATACTTAAATATTGCTATGATAATTATGCTTCTAATGCCTATGTTGAACCATATATTGAGGACTACCCCGCTGTCCAAGAAGAGACTAATATTTTGCAGGAGTCTATGGAAGAAGAAATTGATGAAACTGTGAGCTCATTGGATGAAAAAGACGAGGAGGAGAGCGAAGAACAAAAGGAGGAAGAGCGGATTAGCTACCCGTGCCCACCTTCTAATGAGAGTAACTCTTCAGCTCATACATTGTTTAATTTCCCTTCGTTCTTACCGAAGGATGATTGCTATGATGATTGTTATGATCCCGTTGATTCTCTTGAAATATCCCTTTTTGATGATGCTTGCTATGCTTGTAGCCAAGATGCCAATATGAATTATGCTTATGGAGATGAACTTGCTATAGTTCCTTATGTTAAAAATGAAATTGTTGCTATTGCACCCACGCATGATAGTCCTATTATCTTTTTGAATTCTCCCGACTACACTATATCGGAGAAGTTTGCACTTATTAAGGATTATATTGATGGGTTGCGTTTTATATTACACATGATGACTTTGATGGATATAATATGCATGTGCTTGCTGCTCCTAGTTGCAATTATTATGAGAGAGTAACTATATCTCCACCTCTCTATGTTTCCAATACGATAAAATTGCAAGAAACTGTTTATACTATGCATTGGCCTTTACTATGTGTGCATGAATTGTTCTTTTATGACATGCCGATGCATAGGAAGAGAGTTAGACTTCGTTGCTACATGATATATGTTACTTTGTGCTCACTACTAAATTACAAATCATTGTTAGTTAAAATTGGCTTTGATATACCTTGGGATCTGGGTGGATCCATCACTTGAGCACTATATGCCTAGCTTAATGGCTTTAAAGAAAGCGCTGCCAGGGAGACAACCCAGAAGTTTTAGAGAGTCATTTATTTCTGTTGAGTGCTTTCATATAGTTTAAAAACGAAATAAAATAAAGAGGGGAACCCAAAACTTTTTCAAAAAGGAAAGTGAAAGTGAGAAAGACAAGCATTGTTGAAGTGGGAGAGCTCCTTGAACTTTGTTCATGCTCACGACAACTTTGTGAATCTTGATTACAGAATTTTTTTAACATAAATAATTATCCCCTTGTACAATTCCATTGTATTATAAAAATAATGTGCCAATGTTTGCCTTTAGGATGTTCACTTTGCTTGTTGGTTTGCACGGGGCAGGACAGAAACTTCGGCTGTAGTGCGTGATTTTACATTTTTATCTGGTATGACAAATGGTTCCGATTCTTTTTGCACTGTATTTATATACAAATTGTTTATTTTTCCTAATTTTGTCAGAATTTTCAAGTATCAGAAGTATGATGAATGTTCAGATTATTACAGACTGTTCTGTTTTAGACAGATTCTGTTTTTGATGCATAGTTTGCTTGTTTTGTCGGAACTATCAATTTATATTAGTGGACTAAGCCATGAAAAAGTTATATTAAAGTAGACACAATGCAAAAACAAAATATGAATTGGTTTGCAATAGTACTTAGAGTAGTGATTTGCTTTATTATACTAACGGATCTTACCGAGTTTTCTGTTGAAGTTTTGTGTGGATGAAGTGTTCGATGATCGAGAATGTCTCGATGTGAGAAGAAGGAAGAGAGGCAAGAGCTCAAGCTTGGGGATGCCCGAGGCACCCCAAGTAAATATTCAAGGATACTCAAGCATCTAAGCTTGGGGATGCCCCAGAAGGCATCCCCTCTTTCTTCAACAAAGTATCGGTATGTTTTCGGATTCGTTTCGTTCATGCGACATGTGCAATCTTGGAGCATCTTTTGCATTTAGTTTTCATTTTTATTTTATGCACCATGCTGGCATGAGATAGTCCTTGGTTTATTTATAGAATGCTTCATGTGCTTCACTTATATCTTTTGAGTATGGCTTTATAGAATGCTTCATGTGTTCACTTATATCATTTGAAGTTTGGATTGCCAGTTTCTCTTTACATAGAAAATCGCCATTTGTAGAATGCTCTTTTGCTTCACTTATATTTTTTAGAGCGTGGGCATATCTTTTGTAGAAAGAATTAAACTCTCTTGCTTCACTTATATCTATTTAGAGAGATGACAGGAATTGGTCATTCACATGGTTAGTCATAAAATCCTACATAAAACCTGTAGATCACTGAATATGATATGTTTGATTCCTTGTAATAGTTTTGTGATATAAAGATGGTGATATTAGAGTCATGCTAGTGCATAGTTGTGGATTGTAGAAATACTTGTGTTGAGGTTTGTGATTTCCATAGCATGCACGTATGGTGAACCGTTATGTAACGAAGTCGGAGCATGAGGTATTTATTGATTGTCTTCCTTATGAGTGGCGGTCGGGGACGAGCGATGGTCTTTTCCTACCAATCTATTCCCCTAGGAGCATGCGTAGTAGTACTTTGCTTCGAGGGCTAATAAACTTTTGTAATAAGTATGTGAGTTCATTATGACTAATGTTGAGTCCATGGATTATACGCACTCTCACCCTTCCACCATTGCTAGCCTCTCTAGTATCACGCAACTTTCGCCGGTACCATAAACCCACCATAGACCTTCCTCAAAACAGCCACCATACCTACCTATTATGGCATTTCCATAGCCATTCCGAGGTATATTGCCATGCAACTTCCATCATCATCATCATCATCATCATATACATGACTTGAGCATTCATTGTCATATTGCTTTGCATGATCGTAAGATAGCTAGCATTATGTTTTCATGGCTTGTCCATTTTTTGATGTCATTGCTACGCTAGATCATTGCACATCTCGGTACACCACCTGAGGCATTCATATAGAGTCATATCTTTGTTCTAGTATCGACTTGTAATATTGAGTTGTAAGTAAATAAAAGTGTGATGATCATCATTAATAGAGAATTATCCCAAAAAAAGAAAATAGAAAAAGGCCAAAAAAAGAAGGAAAGGCCAAATAAAAAAAAAAGAAAGGCCAAATAAAAAATAAAAAAATAAAAGGGGCAATTCTACTATCCTTTTACCACACTTGTGCTTCAAAGTAGCACCATGTTCTTCATATAGAGAGTCTCTGTAGCGAGCCGACCTCAAACGGTCAAGTCTCTATGCTTCAGTGTCATCCCTGGATCGGTAATGCTGACACACACAGTACTCGAAGGATTTATAACAGAGTAGCAATCACACACTTATTACATCGAATGTCTCAAAAGAGAACTTATTTCAATAATATGGCTTAAGGCCATCTAATACGATAACAACGGAAGGCTTGGAAGATAAAGTGAGTCCATCAACTCCAACGGCATAGCTAAGCCGCACGGCAATGACCTAACGAACCTTACTCCTCGTTTGAAAAATCTGCAACATAATACGTTGCAGCCCGAAAACGGGTCAGCACATGGAATATGCTGGCAATATAACTCAGTAGAGCAAGTACAGAATAATGCTATCACTACATGCATATTTGGCTGGTGGAAAGCTCTATGGTTATAGTTTTTGCGAAAAGCCAATTTTCCCTACAACAAAGGAATAGATTTTAATTTAACTATCATGGTGGTTGAAACATCATTGAGAAGGTTCCTCCAACTCAATCCCAATTGAAGTAATTAACAACCCAACAATATTAATTAAGAGTGATGAGATACTTAAGATACTCCAAGTACTAGATACTCAAGATTGTCCATAACCGGGGACACGGCTAACCATGATTAGATTGTACACTCTGTAGAGGTTTGCGCACTTTTCCCCACAAGACTCGACCGCCTCCGTTGGATTTCTCGCACTACATGGTGTTTGAGAAACGGATGACCGAGACACAGTCTTTCAGAAACATTAACTCTCTACTCCGGGCGGACCATACCAAACCTACAACCCTCTACCTGCTGATCCACCTCTTCAAGAGATTCACGTAACTTACTCAACTATGCTAGAGCCCATAATAGCTTGTGGCTGCACATGGAAGTTTCTAGCATGAATAATCTCAGTTCCCTTTGAGCCTGGGTGGCGGTCCATAGGAAAATCACACGGAACCCCGGGATTTCCAAAAATACAGGCAACACTGGGTACTCCAGGTGCCTCAATCCACCCAGATGTGTATTTAAGTTGCCACCTTAAGTTGAACCATTAATTAACAATCTCACATTTGTCATGGATTTCACTCAAACCCAAACCACATCTACGAGCATAACATAGCAATATAAGCAACGCGTAGAAGTAACTCCCAAGGGTTTGATATAACAGGGCAATAGGTTCTACCTCAACAACTACTTCCCAACCCACAAGTTAATGACATCCTATTCATGCAATGTTTGAGGATTTATTCTAATGCATAAAAACTGGGTATGGAAAGAGTATGATCAATGTGTTACTTGCCTTGCTGAGGATCCGTGAAACCTAGGGACTCGTAGTAGCACGCTTCGCACTCCGGGAATTCTATCACAAACAAACAATAGCGTACAAAAGCAACAAGCAGAGATGCATGGGCAAAACTCAAATAAGAGAGATTAACCAGAAAGTTCAACTTAAGAACTCCGGTTTGCAAAAAGAATCAAATCAAACGGAGCAACGAAACTCAAACGGCGAAAGAAACAAGATCCGTTTACTAATCTAAACTAAAGTCAAATTTTACAGTACAAAAATCTTGTTTAAGTTGATTAAACAGAAAGAGGGTCTCGAGACGTAGATCTAGGCGCTTGAATCGCCTGATTCTGATAAACGAGTGAAAAGATAAACTGAAACGAAAATCGGATCAGAAATCATGATCGAGAATAATCTTGAAAAATCCGATAAAAGAAAACTGACGAACAGACTAACGAACGAGCGTTCATTATCTGTAACTAACGGGTGAAAAAACCGTTCGTTAAACCGAACGTACGGACGAACGTCCGCTAGGTAAACCGATCTAAAAAACGAACTAGGGTTTAAAAAAAACCGGATCGGTTTTAAAAAAACCGGCGGCGGCGGATCGGCGCGTTACCTCTCCGGCGAGGAAGCTCCGGCGAGGCGGGGCTTGGATGGCGGGCTTCCGGGGCGGCGGGGCGACTCGGCGGCGCGGGGCAGCTGCAGCGCGGGCGGCGGCAGGCGGCGGCGCGGGCTGGCGAGGGCTGCGGCGGCGGTGACTTGGGGCTCCAGGGGGTCCCCGGGGTGGGTTTTTAATTGGGGGGCGAGGCGGCGGCTCCGACTTGGGGAGGGGGTCGCGGCGGCGGTGGCGGATCGGACTCTTCCGAGTCCGGCGGCGGCACGGGACGGGGAAGGCGGTGGTGCGGGGTTGGGCCGGCCTGGCTCGACCGGGCTTCGGCCCGGTCGGGCGTTGGAAGTTTTTTTTAAATAATTCGGCCGAACAGAAAATAAATCCTAGAAAAAAATAAAAATCTAAAAAATGCCAAAATAAATTTTCACCGTCTAAATAAAATATTTAGAACGAGATGAACATTTTCTTGGCCCTAAAATGCAATTTTGAAAACGGGCAATTTTTCTAATGCAAATAAAATCCAAATAAAATCAAATGAATGATTTTAATATTTTTCCTCCAATATTTCAATTATTTTGGAGAAGTCATGTTATCTCCTCTCATATATTTTAATATGAAATATTTTTCGGAGAGAAAAATAATTAAAATAAAAAAAAATCCTCGTTTCATTATTTGATAAAAATCAAATATGAAAACCGGGAAATCCCCAACTCTCTCCGAGGGTCCTTGAGTTGCTTAGGATCTCGAGGATTGCGGTACAAAAATGCAATAAAATATGGTATGCATGAATGACCTATGTATAACATTCCAAATTGAAAATTCGGGATGTTACAAACCTACCCCCCTTAAGATGAATCTCGCCCTCGAGATTCGGGTTGGCTAGAAAATAGGTGTGGGTGGTGTTTGCGAAGATCATCCTCTCGTTCCCAGGTGGCTTCATCCTCAGTATGGTGGCTCCACTGAACTTTGAAAAACTTGATAACCTTGCTGCGGGTGACTCGGCTGGCAAACTCAAGAATCTTGACTGGCTTTTCCTCATAAGTCAAATCATTGTCCAACTGAATCGCCTCCAAGGGTACTGTATCTCTTAACAGTATATCAGCCATCTTAGCATGACACTTCTTCAACTGCGAAACGTGGAACACATCATGAACTCCTGACAGTCCTTCAGGTAACTCCATACGTTCCAAAATACGATACGGTCCTACAAATCTTGGGGCTAACTTTCCCTTAACTCCAAAACGTTTCACTCCTCGTAAGGGTGATACTTGCAGATATGCTCTATCTCCAATTTCATAGGTTACCTCCTCGCTTTTCGAGTCTGCATAACTCTTTTGCCAGGACTGAGCTATCTTCAGTCTATCACGAATCAGCTTAACCTTCTCTTCAGACTCCTTGATCAGGTCTGGTCCAAATAACTGTCAGTCTCCTACTTCATCACACATCAACGGTGTTCTGCACCTTCGTCCATACAGGGCTTCGAACGGTGCCATCTTCAAAATGGCTTGGTAGCTATTGTTGTATGAGAACTCTGTGTAAGGCAAATTGTCATCCCAACTAGATCCATAATCTAGCGCACAGGCTCTTAACATGTCCTCCAGAATCTGGTTGACTCTCTCAGTCTGTCCATCCGTCTGCAGGTGAAATGTTGTACTGAACTCCAATCTCGTTCCCAAAGTCTGGTGTAGCTGATGCCAAAACTTTGAGGTAAACTATGTTCCTCTATCTGATACGATGGTCCTCGGAACTCCATGCAGACATACGATCCTGGACATATATATCTTGGCCAACTTCGCACTTGTATAAGTGGTTTTCACTGGGATAAAGTGAGCCACTTTGGTCAAGCGATCAACTACTACCCATATAGAATCATATCCTGATTTGGTCCTGGGCAATCCGGTGATAAAATCCATGCGAAGTTTATCCCACTTCCACTCGGGTATCGACATAGGTTGTAACAATCCTGCTGGCTTTTGATGCTCTGCCTTCACTCTCTGACATACATCACATACGGCTACATACTCGGCAATATCCTTCTTCATCCCCGTCCACCAGAAACGTTCCTTCAAATCCAAATACATCTTGGTGTTTCCTGGGTGTATTGAGTATGGTGAGTCATGAGCCTCCTGAAGTATTAACTTCCTAATCTCTGGGTTATTGGGCACATAAAGTCGGTCCTCAAACCATAAGGTGTCGTGCTCATCCTCACGAAAACCTTTGGCCTTTCCTTTGCTCATTCTCTCTTTTATCTCGGCAATCTCTTTGTCATCCTTCTGAGCTTCCCGAATCTTACCCAACAATGTCGACTGAACCTCCATTGTTGCAACAAAACCTCTAGGAACAATCTCTAATCGAAGTTCCATGATATCCTCTGCCAACTCCTTCGGTAATCCCGTACTTGCTAGGATGTTAGCATAACTCTTCCGGCTCAAAGCGTCTGCTACGATGTTGGCCTTACCTGGATGATAGTGCAGCTTCATGTCATAATCCTTTATAAGCTCCAACCATCTCCTCTGCCTAAGGTTCAGCTCCTTCTGTGTGAAGATGTACTTCAAACTCTTATGATCCGTGTACACATCACAACGATTTCCAATAAGGTAATGCCTCCAAGTCTTCAATGCATGCACTACGGCTGCTAGCTCCAAATCATGCGTGGCATAATTCAACTCGTGGGGTTTTAGTTGTCGCGAGGCATACGAAACAACTCTTCCGTCCTGCATAAGCACACTTCCATGTCCTAAGCGAGAGGCATCGCAATACACTTGGAATTCCTTACGTATATCTGGCAGGGTCAGCACTGGGGCTGTAGTCAAACATTTCTTCAACTCCTAGAAACTTGCCTCGCAGTCTTCCGTCCATTTAAACTTAGTATCGTTCTTCAACAATTCAGTCATTGGCTTCGCAATCTTGGAAAAATTCTCAATGAATCTCCGATAGTATCCTACGAGTCCAAGAAAACTGCGGATCTCGCTAACTGAAGTGGGTGCCAACCATTCAGTGACTGACTGAACCTTGCTGGGGTCTACTGCTATACCTTCTCCTGATATAACATGTCCAAGGAATCCGACTTCCTTCAACCAAAACTCGCATTTGCTGAACTTGGCATACAACTGGTGTTCCCTGAGTTTCTCGAGAACTAATCGCAAATGCTCCTTGTGCTCCTCTTCATTCTTCGAATATACCATTATATCATCAATAAACACCACAACAAACTTGTCCAAATATTCCATGAATACTTTGTTCATCATGCTCATGAAATAGGCAGGAGCGTTAGTCAGTCCAAACGACATGACCGTATACTCGTACAATCCGTACCGCGTGGTGAATGTTGTCTTTGGTATATCTTTCTCTCGAATCTTCAACTGGTGGTATCCCGATCGCAAATCGATCTTCGAAAACACCTTAGCTCCTTGCAGCTGATCAAACAGATCATTAATCATCGGCAGTGGGTACTTGTTCTTAATCGTCACTTCATTCAAGGCCCGATAATCAACAACCATTCTTAGGGATTTATCCTTCTTCTCAACCAAAAGCACTGGGGCTCCCCAAGGTGATGAACTCCTTCGAATGTAACATTTCTCCAATAACTCCTTGATTTGTTTCTTAATCTCCTCCAGATCATTCGCGGGCATCCGATAGGGTCTCTTGGATATTGGCCCGGTACCTGGCAATAGCTCTATCAAAAACTCGATGTCTCTATCCGGTGGCATGCCTGGTAACTCCTCTGGAAAAACATCCGGGTAATCCTTCACTACAGGCACTTCCTCCTGAACAACTCCCGTGAGGGTATTCACTTGGCTCCTTCTGGGCACATGCCTAGATACATACTTAATCCTTTTTCCCTCCGGGGTGGTGAGATAAATCGACTTACTAGCACAGTCAATGCTTCCTCCATACTTTGACATCCAGTCCATGCCTAATATCACATCCAATCCTTGTGACTCCAAGATAATTAGGTCGGACGGAAAAACATGTGTGCCAATGGTTAGGGGTATCTGGTCGCACCATCGACTAGCCATATACTCTGCTCCAGGTGAACTCACTAAAAGAGGGGTCCTAAGGGTTTGGGTTGGTAGTCTAAACTTATCCACGAATCCCCTTGATATGTATGAATGCGATGCACCAGTATCGAAAAGAACAAGAGCGGTAAATGACTTAACCAAAAACTTACCTATAACTGCGTCTGGCTGCTCTTCAACCTCCTCCACGTTATCATGGTTCACTTGTCCATTGTTGAATGGATTGGGCTTCTTCCCAGCGCTCCCATTTCCGTTTCCATTCTTCCCTTCAGGGCACTCCGTGGCATAGTGTCCAGTCTTCCCGCACTTAAAGCAAGTAACGTGACTTAGGTCTCTTTTGGCGGGTGTGGCTGGATTGGAGCGGTTCTGATTGTTGTTGGCTCCGTTCCCATTCCCATTCTTAGAACCATTGTGGTTATGCGATGCTCCATCGGTGTGGTTATGACCTCCATGGTTATGAACAAGTCCTCCCGAGTTCAGGGTTAGGCGAGGCTTCTGTTGAGCTCCTGATTTATACCTCCCTTATCCATACTTCCTCTTACGGCTCTCAATCTGCTGCTGCTTCCCTTCAATCATAAGAGCCTTATCTACCAACTCCTGGTAGTTGTTAAAGGTTGCTACCATCAACTGCATGCTCATCTCATCATTTAGCCCTTCCATAAACTTCTCCTGCTTCACGGCATCTGTGGCCACATCGTCAGGGGCATAGCGAGATAACTTGCTAAACTCATCCACGTACTGAGCCACAGTACGGTTCCCCTGGCGTAAGTTGTGAAACTCGCGCTTCTTCATATTGATAGCTCCAGTTGAGACATGGGTTGTGCGGAAAGTTTGCTGAAACTGGTCCCAAGTGACGTTGGCTATGGGGAAAGTGGCCGTGTAATTCTCCCACCATGAGGCTGCTGGTCCATCCAATTGATGTGTGGCAAAGCGCACCTTCTCAGCATATGTGCAACCTGCGGTGGTCAACTCCCTTCCAATATGGCATAGCCAATCGTCAGCAACTATAGGCTCGGTGCTACTAGAAAACACCGGCGGCTGTAACCTTTTATTGTTGTTGTTGTTGTTGTTGTTGCTGTTGTTGTTGTTGTTGTTGCTGTTGTTGTTGTTGTTGTTGTTGTTGCCCTGGTTCTGAACTAGCAATTGCATCAAGGTGTTCTGCTGCTGGATCAACTGAGTGAGCTCCGGCACGAAGGCAAAACCGGTGTCACGTCTCGGAGACATCTGATGGGTTTAGATGGAAGAGATCAGAATAGAAAAGGGGTCTAATGAGAAAGCACTACGCATATGCATATGAGACAAACACAATCATTTCACTCAATCAATCAAGCAAGGGCATACAAGCGGTCTAGAACTATCGCAAAAGTGCTCAACTACTACTAAATACATGGGGAAATACTACTAATATGTGGTGGTCATCTAGAAATTTTGATCGGTGGAAGACTCCATGATATCTGCTCCAGCTTCGTCTTCAAAGTCATCATCACTAGGGTCGGAGTCGGTGTCGTCGATGATAATGTAGTTGTCCGGACAAGTGGAATCGTCGTCTTCTCCTCTCGGTGTTGGATCTCCCATGAATACTCCGATCTTCTTAACCAGGTCGTCATTCTTCTCCAGTAGCGTCTTAATTTCATCCTCATATCCATCGCGTGTAAACTTGAGTTCTTCCTCCAATTCGATGATCCTAGTCTTCGCCTTCTTCAAGTCCATCATGTCTGCGCACATCTGGTTCTCCTGAAGTCGAATGTGCTGGTTTAGCTCCTGGATGAAAGATGCAATGGATCAATCCTTCCTGGTGCTGATCACTTCCCATTGCTCGTCTCAGCACCCACAAATCTGGTAGATAGTGTCCTTGAGATCCTTGTTGTAGACTTCTCCAATGCGTCCCATGGTAATGTGAGCTGTCATGCTCTTGCCTAGACTCCAGGTGGGTGCTTCGAAACAAAATTCTATGGGTTTAGAGGTTTGCGAGAACGTCCTTCCTGGAACTTGTACTTGAATCATCCAGCACTCCTGTTCTCGTAAGGTGGCATTGTACGTCCGGTGAAGCTTGGTATTCCAATGTTCAAGTACCTAGTGACTTCCTTCAAATGGCGTCCAAAAGGTGTGTCTTCATCCGGCTGTGCAAACTTGTTCTTCATCTCCGC
This sequence comes from Triticum aestivum, assembly GCF_018294505.1. Classification (NCBI taxonomy): domain Eukaryota; kingdom Viridiplantae; phylum Streptophyta; class Magnoliopsida; order Poales; family Poaceae; genus Triticum; species Triticum aestivum. The sequence continues at coordinate 131,191,970 of NC_057794.1, forward strand.
CATCCTAAGGAGTAGAAAATGGAGAGGAGTCAGAAATGAGTAGAGAAGAGTGACCTAGGGTTTTATCTTAGTGGTCGTGTCCTACACTCAGCGTGTGCTCTGATACCATCTTGTAGCGACCCAACCTCAAACGTTCAAGTCTCTGTGCTTCAGTGCCATCCCTGGATCGGTAATGCTGACACACACAGTACTCGAAGGATTTATAACAGAGTAGCAATCACACACTTATTACATCGAATGTCTCAAAAGAGAACTTATTACAATAATATGGCTTAAGGCCATCTAATACGATAACAACGGAAGGCTTGGAAGATAAAGTGAGTCCATCAACTCCAACGGCATAGCTGAGCTGCACGGCAATGACCTAACGAACCTTACTCCTCGTCTGAAAAGTCTGCAACATAATACGTTGCAGCCCGAAAATGGGTCAGCACATGGAATATGCTGGCAATATAACACAGTAGAGAAAGTACAGAATAATGCTATCACTACATGCATATTTGGCTGGTGGAAAGCTCTATGGTTATAGTTTTTGCGAAAAGCCAATTTTTCCCTACAACAAAGGAATAGATTTTAATTTAACTATCATGGTGGTTGAAACATCATTGAGAAGGTTCCTCCAACTCAATCCCAATTAAAGTAATTAACAACCCAACAATATTAATTAAGAGTGATGAGATACTTAAGATACTCCAAGTACTAGATACTCAAGATTGTCCATAACAGGGGACACGGCTAACCATGATTAGATTGTACACTCTGCAGAGGTTTGCGCACTTTTCCCCACAAGACTCGATCGCCTCCGTTGGATTTCTCGCACTACATGGTGTTTGAGAAACGGATGACCGAGACACAGTCTTTCAGAAACATTAACTCTCTACTCCGGGCGGACCATACCAAACCTACAACCCTCTACCTGCTGATCCACCTCTTCAAGAGCTTCACGTAACTTACTCAACTATGCTAGAGCCCATAATAGCTTGTGGCTGCACACGGAAGTTTCTAGCATGAATAATCTCAATTCCCTTTGAGTCTGGGTGGCGGTCCATAGGAAAATCACAAGGAACCCCGGGATTTCCAAAAATACAGGCAACACTGGGTACTCCAGGTGCCTCAATCCACCCAGATGTGTATTTAAGTTGCCACCTTAAGTTGAACCATTAATTAACAATCTCACATCTGTCATGGATTTCACTCAAACCCAAACCACATCTACGAGCATAGCATAGCAATATAAGCAACGCGTAGAAGTAACTCCCAAGGGTTTGATATAAAAGGGCAATAGGTTCTACCTCAACAACTACTTCCCAACCCACAAGTTAATGACATCCTATTCATGCAATGTTTGAGGATTGATTCTAATGCATAAAAACTGGGTACGGAAAGAGTATGATCAATGTGTTACTTGCCTTGCTGAGGATCGCGAAACCTAGGGACTCGTAGTAGCACGCTTCACACTCCAGGAATTCTATCAAAAACAAACAATAGCATACAAAAGCAACAAGCAGAGATGCATGGGCAAAACTCAAATAAGAGAGATTGACCAGAAAATTCAACTTAAGAACTTCGGTTTGCAAAAAGAATCAAATCAAATGAAGCAATGAAACTCAAACGGCGAAAGAAACAAGATCCGTTTACTAATCTGAACTAAAGTCAAATTTTACAGTAGCAAAATCTTGTTTAAGTTGATTAAACAGAAAGAGGGTCTCGAGACGAAGATCTAGGTGCTTGAATCGCCTGATTCCGATAGACGAGCGAAAAGATAAACTAAAACGAAAATTGGATCAGAAATCGTGATCGAGAATAATCGCGGAAAAATCCGATAAAAAGAAAACTGACGAACAGACTAACAAACGAGCGTTCGTTATCTATAACTAACGGGCGAAAAAACCATTCGTTAAAACGAACGTACGGACGAACGTCCGCTAAGTAGCAGAACCGGGAAAAATCGGCGAACCAATCTAAAAAACCGAACTAGGGTTTTAAAAAAAACTGAATCGGTTTTCAAAAAAACCGGCGGCGCGGATCGGTGCGTTACCTCTCCGTCGAGGCAGCTCCGGTGAGGCGGGGCTTGGGCGGCAGGCTTGCGGGGCGGCGGGCTTGCGGGGCGGCGGGGCGGCTCAGCGGCGCGGCAGGCGGCAGGCGGCGGCGGCGACTTGGGGCTCCTGGGGGGCCCCGGGGTGGGTTTTTAAAGTGGAGGGGGTGAGGCGGCGACTCCGACTTGGGGAGGGGGTCGCGGCGGCGGCAGCGGCTCGGACTCTTCCGAGTCCGGCGGCGGCACGGGACGGGGAAGGCGGTGGCGCGGGGTTGGGCCGACCTGGCTCGGTGGGCTTCGGCCCGGTCGGGCGCTGGAAGTTTTTTTTAAATAATTCCGCCAAACAGAAAATAAATCCTAGAAAATAAAATAAAAATCTAAAATGCCAAAATAAATTTTCACCGTCTAAATAAAATATTTAGAACGAGATGAACATTTTCTTGGCCCTAAAATGCAATTTTGAAAACGTGCAATTTTTCTAATGCAAATGAATCCAAATAAAATCAAATAAAATCAAATGAATGATTTTAATATTTTTCCTCCAATATTTCAATTATTTTGGAGAAGTCATGTTATCTCCTCTCATATATTTTAATATGAAATATTTTTTGGAGAGAAAAATAATTAAAATCAAAAATCCTCGTTTCATTATTTGATAAAAATCAAATATGAAAACCGGGAAATCCCCAACTCTCTCCGAGGGTCCTTGAGTTGCTTAGGATCTCGAGGATTGCGGAACGAAAATGCAATAAAATTTGATATGCATGAATGACCTATGTATAACATTCCAAATTGAAAATTTGGGATGTTACAGTCTCTTGAGTTATCACTTTCATATACTAGTGGGAATTTTCATTGTTAAACTTGGCTTGTATATTCCAACGATGGGCTTCCTCAAATGCCCTAGGTCTTCATGAGCAAGCAAGTTGGATGCACACCCACTTAGTTTGAGTTTGAGCTTTCATATACTTATAACTCTAGTGCATCCGTTGCATGGCAATCCCTACTCACTCACATTGATATCTATTGATGGGCATCTCCATAGCCCGTTGATACGCCTAGTTTATGTGAGACTATCTTCTCCTTTTTGTCTTCTCCACAACCACCATTCTATTCCACATATAGTGCTATATCCATGGCTCACGCTCATGTATTGCGTGAGGGTTGAAAATGCTGAAGCGCGTTAAAAAGTATGAACCAATTGCTCGGCTTGTCATCGGGGTTGTGCATGATGTGAATATTTTGTGTGGTGAAGACGGAGCATAGCCAGACTATATGATTTTGTAGGTATAACTTTCTTTGGCCTTGTTATTTTGAAAAGACATGATTGCTTTATTAGCGGGCTTGAAGTATTATGGGTTTTTATGTCAAATGATAGACTATTGCTTTGAATCACCCATGCCTTAATATTCATACCATGATTAGATATGTGATCAAGATTATGCTAGTTATCATTCCACATCAAAAATTATCTTTTTATCATTTACCTACTCGAGGACGAGCAGTAATTAAGCTTGGGGATGCTGATACGTCTCTGTTGTATGTATAATTTTTGATTGTTCCATGCCAATATTCTACAACTTTCATATACTTTTGGCAACTTTTTATACTATTTTTGGGACTAACATACTGATCCAGTGCCCAATGCCAGTTCCTGTTTATTGCATGTTTTTTGTTTCGCAGAATATCCATATCAAACGGAGTCCAAACGGGATAAAAACTGACGGAGATTTTCTTTGGAATATATATGATTTTTGGGAAGAAAAATCCACACGAGACGATGCCCGAGGGGGCCACGAGGCAGGGGGCGCGCCCCAGGGGGTAGGCGCGCCCCTGACCCTCGTGGCCACCTCGTAAGGCGGTTGATTCCCTTATTTCGCCGCAAGAAAGCTAATATCCGGATAGAGACCGTGTTAAAATTTCAGCCCAATCAGAGTTACGGATCTCCGGGAATATAAGAAATGGTGAAAGGGTAGAATCTGAGAACGCAGAAATAGAGAGAGACAGAGAGACATATCCAATCTCGGAGGGGCTCTCGCCCCTCCCACGCCATGGAGGCCAAGGACCAGAGGGGAAACCCTTCTCCCATCTAGGGAGGAGGTCAAGGAAGAAGAAGGAGGGGGGCTCTCTCCTCCTCGCTTCCGGTGGCACCGGAGTGCCACTAGGGGCCATCATCATCACCGCAATCTTCACCAACAACTTCACCGCCATCATCACCAACTCTTCCCCCCTCTATGCAGCGGTGTAACCCCTCTTTTACCCGCTGTAATCTCTACTTAAACATGGTGCTCAACGCTATATATTATTTCCCAATGATGTATGGCTATCCTATGATGTTTGAGTAGATCCGTTTTGTCCTATGGGCTATTTGATGATCAAGATTGGTTTGAGTTGCATGTTTTATTATTGGTACTGTCCTATGGTGCTCTCCGTGTCATGCAAGCATGAGGGATTCCCGCTGTAGGGTGTTGCAATATGTTCATTATTCGCTTATAGTGGGTTGCGTGAGTTATTGAAACACAAACCCGAGTAAGGGGGTTGTTGCGTATGGGATAAAGAGGACTTGATGCTTTAATGCTATGGTTGGGTTTTACCTTAATGATCTTTAGTAGTTGCGGATGCTTGCTAGAGTTCAAATCATAAGTGCATATGATCCAAGTAGAGAAAGTATGTTAGCTTATGCCTCTCCCTCATATAAAATTGCAATAATGATTACCAGTCTAGTTATCGATTGCCTAGGGACAAATAACTTTCTCGTAACAAAAAGCTCTTTACTAAAACTAACTTAGTTGTGTCCTTATCTAAACAGCCCCTACTTTTTATTTACGCAATCTTTATTATCTTGCAAACCTACCCAACAACACCTACAAAGTACTTCTAGTTTCATACTTGTTCTAGGTAAAGCGAACATCAAGCGTGCGTAGAGTTGTATCGGTGGTCGATAGAACTTGAGGGAATATTTGTTCTGCCTTTAGCTCCTCATTGGGTTCGACACTCTTACTTATCGAAAACTATTGCGATCCCCTATACTTGTGGGTTATCAACAACCAAGGATGATGCATGTCCGGTTTAAATAAGCATGGCATGGCAAAGTGCAAAAACAACACTACAAATTAAGTGGAGTTCTATATGCAATGAGTTGCATATTGACGAAACACCACAATCGATAATTTAGTTCCCTCTTGTTTATGTACTCAACAATGTTAAATGTTGGTTAAACATGGCAAGAGGTGAGGCATAAGTAAACTAACTATTTAGGCATTTTAAATGAGGCCGGAACAACAAACAACAATTCTGGAAAATCCCCATATGCATATTTAGCAATTTAATGCAAACAACAATTTTAAAAAATTTAAATGTTGCTATCATGATGCGGATGACATATAAAGGTTTTATGCAATTTTAAGAAAATGTTGACATGAGCATGTTATGAACATTTGTCGCTATGGCGGAAGGAAAAAGGGGGCCACATCAATGAATCCAAAAATGATGCCACGGCAACATAACGGTTCTGGTAGCTCATGGAGATACCGATGCAAAGGAAGTGTGGCGGGAGCATGCAAAAGATGGTGGGGTGATCCCGGTTACCGGGTTCCCACGGGTGGACGGCATGCCAACGAGGAGGAACATGCAAGCGACAATTTCGGACACGGTGAAAACACGGGGTTCATCTCATACAACTCAAATGCATTCAATCATGGGCGTCGTCATGGAAGTAGACGTTCTCGGGACGGTCGTAGTGGAAGTAGTGGTACACGGAGTCGGTAATGGAAGTAGTGATACACGTTTCGTAGAGGGGCTTGACGAATCCGAGTCACTTGGGGTCGACGGTAGTCGTTCACGTTCTTAGTCGCACAAGTTTCCATAGATGTTCGGGGTCACGACGAGGAACTCGGCATTCACAGAGTCTTCGAGGGTCGACGGTAGTGGTACTTGGCAAAATGCACGTCGACGGTAGTTGTTCTCGTATCATCGTGGAAGTAGTCGTTCACTTGACGATCTTATCGAATCCTCGTCAATGGTAGAGATCCACCTTGGTGTTTTAAAGGGGTACTTGGCGTCGTGGTAGTTGGCGATTTCGGGGATGGCAAAAGACGAACTTGGCGATCCTCGTTGACCTGGTACTAGGCATTTCATTCAGTACTCGTCCGAGCATCCGTGTGGTCTTGCCGATGGTGTACTTGGCGAATCCACGTAGTCGTACACGGTTAGTAGAGGAACTTGACGCATCCAAACGAAGCAACAAAAAAGGCCTTGGGTCTTGGTGGTCAACGAAGGGAGGTGGGCGGCGAAGCAGCAGCAACGTGCCAGCATTGTACAACCACGACGAACACTGTGGCCGTGAGGAGGAAGGCCCTGGCACGAGACCAGCAACGGGCACACAAGTGCAGGAAGGCGGTTGGATGCAGGGCGGCGACAAGACTTGGCCTTGAGGGTGGTCATGGCCCGCGCGAGGGAGCAGGGAGGCCGGAAGGCACGGTCGACATCGCTCGTCGGCATCCGTGAGGAGGCGCAGAGAGGCGGGGGAGAGGCACGACGCGGAAGGGGCAGGACCGGGTAGCGAGGTCCAACGACCCGGCGACGAGGCGCGCTGGCGATGACGGGGATCGGGTGCGGGGGCTCTTGTGTGCGTCGGCGGAGCGAGAGGCCACTCCTCTCTGGCGGCGCGAGCAGGGGAAGAGGGGATCAGGAGAGAGTGGGGATCGATCGGGGCGCTGCGGCGAGGATCGCGGAGAGGTGAGGTGGAGGAGGACGAGGGAGGCTGCGGTGCTGTGGGAGGGAGATGGGGACTGAGGAGAGCTCTCCCCTGGGGCTAGGGTTAGGAAGGGCACCGGCTGGGCCTAGGGACAAATGGGCCTAGGTGCAGTAGTTGGGAGGCCTAGCTGGCTGATGGGCTGTGGGGAAGGTTGGGCCGGTGAGAGGCCCAGCTGGGCTGGACTTTCTTCTCCCTCTCCCCTATTTCCTTCTCTTTTCATTTACAGAGAATTAAGAGAAAGGAAAAGAGATAAGAGAAGGTTAGAGGAAGAATTTGGACATGTGGTTAAGCTTCCCGGACTCATAAAAATGAGTTTGTTCCGAGAAAATAGAAAAGTCCATGATTGAAAGATGTAAATTCAAACTCATTTGAATTTAATTCAAATGGGTTTGAACTAGGACTTGGTAAAAAGAAGGTCCAAAAATGTTCGGTTTTTTATAGGAGCCTCGATAAAAGAGATAAAGAATTGTGAACAAGATTTGAAGGTCAAACTCGAAGTGGAATAGGCATGGGAATTATTTTTGCACGTGTGTTATGGTTAATTCCAAAAGAATGTAATATTTATTATAGCTCCCTAATATTGGGAGGATATGTTATAAAGAGAATCACCATGTGAATTCCCTCGGTTTAAATGGACCGAAGAACCATGCAATTTATTTAGTTGAGTTTTACAAAATTAAATGACATGATGGCATGATGCAATATAAAAAATAAATAGAGCAAGCACAAATGAAACACACGGAGGTCAAAAAAATATGGAAGTCTTCTGGAGCGTCGGTCTTGGGGCGTCACAACACTCCTCCACTTACAAGAGATCTCGTCCCGAGATCTAAGGATGGCAGCGGAGAGAAATGGAAGGGGAAGAGGTAAAACAAGTTGCATCTTTGACAAAAGAGTGAAACCAATGAACCTTGAGAGGTTAAACAAATTGAAAGAAGGAATCCAACAAATATGCAAGAAGTTGAAAACACTCTGTTATAAAAGAGGAACAAGGAACATTGCAAGAACCTTGTAGGCTGAAGGACATGAAACAAGAGCTTAACGGACCAAAATAATATGAAAGCACACCGGTAGAAAAGATAAACAAGGAACACCATGTGAACCTTGGAGTTTGCAAAGCTATGAATGATGAGAACAATGGAAAAGAAGTACATGTAAGCGCTCCGGTTGAAACGTGATGTACAAGGGACGATAAAGATCAATTACGACAACACTCCGGTTAAAACAAGATAGAGACAGAATAAGAATGATATAATTTGGACAACACTCCGATTGTAAATGGAAGGAATTGAACATGAACTTTACAAGATGAGAGGATACTTGATGAAATCAACAACACCCTACCTCCGAAACTATTGAAAGAAAGGCACAAGGGGTAAGAAAGATTTCAGACAGCACTCCGGTTGCGAAGGGAGGCAAAACTTGATAAGATGAGAGAACTTGAATGGAGGACACGACACTCCAGTTGAATGGATAAGCAAAGTAAAGAACATGATCTTTGACAAAAAATGGGATGATGGTTCGAAGAGTGCAACATCACAATGCCTCCAGAAGAAATGAAAGAATGGAATTTACTGAATGGAGGAAAACAAGATCTTGAAAGAGCACGCTTATAGGAAATACTAGAACGGAGTTGTTGGATTATCAATAACGAAAGGATAAGCTTGTTGTGGCCTGATGGAAAACATCTCAAAATTATGAGGTGACAACCTGCCACTCACGGGAAAAAAGATTTGATTGAGAGCACCAAAGAGATTAAAAACTTCGTCCACGAAGATGATAAAGAGATAACTTGGATCATTGTTAAGCACCCTAATAACAACATTCCTCAGGGAAGGCTGTAGGTGAAATATAACCCAAGATAACTCCAACAAAGAGATTTGTTGGTTGAAAAGATGTCTTGAGCAAAGAAAAAATGATGGATTTAAATATGTCACTCTTGAAAACTTGTGAATAATGAAACACGGAGGGAAATTATCAACAATGACAACACCACCTCAAAAGATGAGATATGAAGGAGTGCACTTCGGATGCAAGATGAAGAATGCTTGAACTCCTCAAATAAGTCATGTGCTGAACACCATGTTATTTTAGAGTAAAGCTTGGCGGATCTTAACCTCGAGAGAAATCTTGAAGAGCAAATCGAGAATGAAAGGAATCATTGACGAACCACCATGTAGAGCCTCCATGAAGAACTCCGGTAAACCAAAGGATGATAAAAAAGAAAGAGAAGTTGAAAACACAAAGTGAAGCCTTGCAATGATTAAGATGGAGCTTCGCGACGAGATCATGCGAAAAACTTGGAACTCCGGAAAAGAAAAGATGAAGCATCTCGAACTGAGAAATCTGACATGATGAACAACTCTGGAAAGAAGAAACTAGATCACTTGGATGAAACAATAATAAGAATTACGTTATGCATATCTTTCACCAATTTAAATTGATGACAAACAACGGATTTGGCACACTACTTATTCTTCTTGAAAAAGATTGAAAGAGATATAGCCAAACTTGGGGAAAACTTGAATAAACCACCGGTAGGATTCGAAAGAACAAATTAATTGATATGATAACAACAGAAGAGGAATGTTGAAAGAACCACCGTAAGAATTGAATATGATTGAGGAAAAGAGAATGAAACACCGGGAAGAATTAGAAAATGAACGAAGATACTTGAGAGAATATAGATACAAATGAACGAAGAGATCCCGAGCTGATTAGAGAATACTTGAATGATGCCCCGGTAAGATTTGGAGAACGAGAGCTCAAAGATGGAATGAATGATTCTGAGATGACGGGCTCTAGAGAATCAAACTGAAAAGACTCCTAGATTGCTCTGGATGGGTGACAAGAATTCCCACAATCAAAAACAATTATGAGAGGATGGCAGCCAGCTGGAACTACGCATCTTCCAGAGAACGCACCAAGATTTAGGAGAAATCCTTCTTCGATCTACAAATGTTTGAGAATGACGATGAGAACCATCATGATAATTTATGAGACACTCCGGAAGAATGAGAAGCGAAGAGGTTGAGCCAACGATGAAAAATAATTTGAAATCGATCTTGGAAAACATCTGACTGATGAAATTCATTCTTACGTCAAACTTCAAAAATAATTTGTGAATATCTCCGGAAAAATTAGAAGAGTCAGGTAAGATCCTAGGAAAAGACCCGTGGGTTAGGGCCCACTCAAAAGGAAACACCATTGTACTATTTAAAAGAGAGATTGCGCTGGTTGAATTAAATGTCTCAAAAGAGATAACAACCTCGAGATATCTTGAACGGATTTGGAACGAAAACAAGAATTCTCCAAATATGTCTTCAGTACTCCAGAACAAATTAATAAGTGAAGTGAACAATTAAGAGGTGCACTGGCATGAGAAAACATTTGAAACGAGGAAAGGATATGATCGACAAAGCTTGAATTGAATCCACCGGAGAAGAAAAGAGAACGAAGAATAATAAACTTGAAACCCCGTTAGTATCTTCGTGAGAATCACCGGATAAGAACATTGACGGAAAAGAATGGAGAGACTTCCCATCAATAAAAAGGATACTTGATTAAGAAATTAGAGTCCTTGAATACAAAGGGTGGGAGGGCGGGAAAACAAAGGCAACTTGGGAAGATGGAATGGATACCGTTGAGAAAACTTAGAATTGATCTTGCGGATGGGAAAAAATGATGGGATCATCTCGAAGAGAAACGCACCGGTTGGAAATATAATTGAGATGACAATATCGATAAATAAGAAGGGTTAGTATTCACATAGGAATATGAGAACACCATTTAGAAAAGGTATGGAATCCACATTTGACCTCGAAGCAACTCGAATACCACAACAAAAACAAAACAAAGGATTGGCTTAGGGAATAAGCCAGAACAAACATATGATAGACCCCATATCGTATCATGTGTTTGTCGGAAAGATATCCTATGAGATACTTGAATTCCCACCTATAAACTCCTGAAACTTTCTGGTTATGCAATCTGGTGTTGGGGATACAGGGGAAGCATAATATCTCACCCAAACTAACAATCCCTACATCCAGCTGTATCCATCCGTCAACACATAACCAAGAAACCTTCGGAAATCGTGTACCTCAACCTTCGAAAAGCACCCGTTATACGAGTTATGGCAATACTTCCGAACTCCCGCCTCAGTATTGGGTGGCGTCGAGGTTATCTCACCAACAACCACATAAAAGAGATTTTCAATGTCGGCGAACTCAGGTATTCCAGAACAGCAATGATAAAATTGTGACGACAACACCTCAAAGCTCAACTCCCCGGGACACTCCCACAACCCCTAAATGTCAGGAGGCACCAAGAACAATGTTCTCGTCACAAGAATATTGAAACGATTCCAAGATATCCGCGTGATCCTAAAATAAATTTGTGAAATTTGAGGAGAGGAAAGTCAAAATATCTATGTCCGGAGACCTCACCAGAGCGACGAAGGGACTGAGGAGTAAAAAGAATCCTACTCTCCGATATATATAATCCTACAACTCAAAACATTTTCATTCTAGACTCAACAACGTTAGCGATTCGATCAAGCCAGGGGCTCCTAAGTCGGGGATGGCTCTGATACCAACTTGTAACTCTCACGATGCGGCTATATCTCCCACATGTCGACGCACGACTTAGAGGCATAACCGCATGGTGGTGTTTTCACAAGAGGGGTAGTCTTCACACAATCCCATTTACTGAATAAGAAAGGGATAAAGAGTTGGCTTAGAATCGCCACCTCACACAAATAACAAGTAAAACATACATCAACCAGAGTACAATCAAGGCCCGACTATGGAACCAAAATAAAAGAAGGCAACCCCAAATGCTAGATCCCCGATCATCCCAACTGGGCGCCACTACTGATCAACTGGAAAAGACACATAACAACGACCAAGATCTTCATCGAGCTCCCACTTGAGCTTGGTTGCGTCACCTGCAGTGGTATCAACGGCACCTGCAACTGTTTGGAAGTATCCGTGAGTCACGAGGACTCAGCAATCGCACACCCGCGAGATCAAGACTATTTAAGTTTATGGGTTGGATAAGGTAATGAGGTGGAGCTGCAGCAAGTGCTAAGCAATTATGGTGGCTAACTGCCGCAAATAAGAGTAATATGAGAAGCTACACAACGGTCGTGAAGCTAGAAGCGATCAAGAAGTGATCCTGAAACTACTTACGCACAAACATAACCCAAGACCGTGTTCACTTCCCGGACTCCGCCGAAAAGAGACCATCACGGCTACACACGCGGTTGATTCATTTTAATTAAGTCAAGTGTCAAGTTCTCTACAACCGGATATTAACAAATTCCCATCTGCCACATAACCACAGGCACAGCTCTCGAAAGTTTATACCCTGCAGGGGTGTCCCAACTTAGCTCATCACAAGCTCTCACGGTCAATGAAGGATATTCCTTCTCCCAGAAAGACCCGATTAGTCTCGGAATCCTGGTTACAAGACATTTTGACAATGGTGAAACAAGACCAGCAAAGCCTCCCGATGTGTCGACAAATCCCGATAGGAGTCGCACGTATCTCGTTCTCAGGGCACACCGGATGGGACAAGCTACGAGTAAAACCAGCCCTCAAGTTTCCTCAAGGTGGCCCCGCAGGCTGCCCGGTTTAGACCAACACTTAGAGAAGCACTGGCCCGGGAGGGGGCGTTAAAATAAAGATGACCCTCAGGTTAGCAACTCCCAAGGGAAAAATATAGGTGGTTGTGAGGCAAATGTTAAAACCAAGGTTGGGCCTTGCTGGAGGAGTTTTATTCAAAGCGAACTATCAAGGGGGCCCCATAACCCCAACTGCATAAGGAACGCAAAATCAAGGAACATAACACCGGTATGATGGAAACTATGGCCGCAAGAGTGGAACAAAACACCATGCATAAGGCCGAGCCTTCCACCCTTTACCAAGTATATAGATGCATTAATTAAAATAAGAAATATTATGATGTCCCAACATATCCATGTTCCAACATGGAACACACTTCAACTTCACCTGCAACTAACAACGCTATAAGAGGGGCTGAGCAAAGCGGTAACATAGCCAAACAATGGTTTGCTAGGAAGGTGGGTTAGAGGCTTGACATGGCAATATGGGAGGCATGATATAACAAGTGGCAGGTAGCGCGACATAGCGATAGAGCGAACAACTACTAAGCAAACATAGAAGTGATATCGAGGGTATGGTCATCTTGCCTGAGATCCTGCAAGGAAGAAGAACGAGTCCAAGAAGAAGACAAACAGACGTAGTCGAACGAATTCTCACAACTCCGGAACAAAGCCAAAGTTAACGAGAGAAGCAAACCGGAAAGAAGCAAGCAACATGGTAAACATACATCACATAAACATGGCATGATGCACAACCAAGGATGATGCATGTCCGGTTTAAATAAGCATGGCATGGCAAAGTGCACAAACAACACTACAAATTAAGTGGAGTTCAATATGCAACGAGTTGCATATTGAGGAAACACCACAATCAATAATTTAGTTCCCTCTTGTTTTATGTACTCAACAATGTTAAATGTTGGTTAAACATGGCAAGAGGCTAGGCATAAGTAAACTAACTATTTAGGCATTTTAAATGAGGCCGGAACAACAAACAACAATTCCGAAAAATCTCCATATGCACATTTAGCAATTTAACGCAAACACCAATTTTAAACATTTTAAATGTTGTTATCATGATCAAGGTTGGAAAAAGCGGTAGGCGTAAGCGAGGCGGTTGGCCTTCGCCTAGTGCCTAGGCGGTGCTTAAGCGCCCTAGGCGCAGCCTAGGCAGTAATATAGATTCTAGTATCAGGGTATATTTGTGGTTATTATATGTGCACTGATGTTAATTTATGGCAGATAAATAAGTTAACTACCATCTACTACCATTTGAATATGTGATGTTTGGCATTTTAGTGCAATATGACATGATTTCTGGCTTGGGTAAACAATTTGTTGCATGCACTTCCTAGACTACCATTTATGCCCTAAGCGAGGCGTTTGTCCATTGCCTAGCGCCTAGGCGTGCCTAAGCGCCTCCTAGGCACTGCCTTTTGCGACAGTGATCGTGATGCGGATGACATATACAAGTTTTATGCAATTTTAAGAAAATGTTGAGATGAGCATGTTATGAAGCATTTGTCGGCATGGCGGAAGGAAAAGGGGGGCCACGGCAACGAATCCGAAAATGATGCCACAACGACATAACGGTTCCGGTAGCTCATGGAGATACTGGTTCAAAGAAAGTGTGGCAGCAGCGTGCAAAAGATGGTGGGCTGATCCCGGTTACTGGGTTCCCACGGGTGGACGGCATGGCAACGAGGAGGAACATGCAAGCGACAATTTCGGACACGGTGCAAATGCGAGGTTCATCTCATACAACTCACATGCATTCGATCACGGGCGTCGTCTCGGGGTTATACCTTCGAAGCGTGCAAACGGGACGGTTCAGGTTCGGTGCAATGTAGAGGATGTAGACGTTCTTAGGATGGTCGTAGTGGAAGTAGTAGTACACGACATTGTTAGTGGTAGTACTGATACACGTTTCGTAGAGGGACTTGACGAATCCGAGTCACTTGGGGTCGACGGTAGTCATTCACGTTCTTAGTCGCACAAGTTTCTGTAGATGTTCGGGGTCACGGCGAGGAACTCGACATTCACGGAGTCTTCGAGGGTCGACGGTAGTGGTACTTGGCAAAATGCACATCGACGGTAGTTGTTCTCGTATCGTCGTGTAAGTAGTCGTTCACTTGACGGTCTTAACGAATCCTCATCAACGCTAGAGATCTACCTTGGCATCTCGAAGGGATACTTGACGTCGTGGTACTTGGCGATTTCGAGGACGGCAGAAGACGAACTTGGCGATCCTTGTTGACCTCGTACTAGGCGTTCCGTTCAGTACTCGTGTTCAGTACTCGTCCGAGCATCCGTGTGGTCTTGCCGGTGTTGTACTTGGCGAATCCAAGTAGTCATACACGGTTAGTAGAGGAACTTGACGCATCCAAATGAAGCAACAAAAAAAGGCCTCGGGTCTTGGTGGTCAACGAAGGGAGGTGGGCCACAAAGCAGCAGCAACGTGCCAGCACTGTACAACCACGACGAACACCATGGCCGTGAGGAGGAAGGCCCTGGCACGAGACCAACAACGGGCACACGCGTGCAGGAAGGCGGTTGGTTGTAGGGCGGCGACGGGACTTGGCCTTGAGGGTGGTCACGGCCCGCACGAGGGAGCAGGGAGACCGGAAGGTGCGGTCGACGTTGCTCGTTCGCGTCCGCGAGGAGGCGCAGAGAGGCAGGGAGAGGCACGACGCGGAAGGGGCAGGACCGGGCGGCGAGGTCCGACGACCCAGCGACGAGGCGCGCTGGCGATGACGGGGATCGGGCGCAGGGGCTCCTGCGTGCGTGGGTGGAGCGAGAGGCCGCTCCTCTCTGGCGGCGCGAGCAGGGGAAGAGGGGATCGAGAGAATGTGGGGATCGATCGAGGCACTGCGGCAAGGATCGCAGAGAGGTGAGGTGGAGGACGAGGGAGGCTGCGGCGCTGTGGGAGGGAGATGGGGATCGAGCAGAGCTCTCCCCTGCGGCTAGGGTTAGGAAGGGCACCGGCTGGGCCTAGGGGCAAATGGGCCTAGGTGCAGTAGTTGGGAGGCCTAGCTGGCTGATGGGCTGTGGGGAAGGTTGGGTCGGTGAGAGGCCCAGCTGGGCTGGACTCTCTTCTCCCTCTCCCCTATTTCCTTCTCTTTTCATTAACAGAGAATTAAGAGAAAGGAAAAGAGAGAAGAGAAGGTTAGAGGAACAATTTGGACATGCGGTTAAGTTTCCTGGACTCATAAAATTGAGTTTGTTCCGAGAAAATAGAAAAGTCCATGATTGAAAGATGTAAATTCAAACTCATTTGAATTTAATTCAAACGGGTTTGAACTAGGACTTGGTAAAAAGAAGGTCCAAAAATGTTCGGTTTTTTAGAGGAGCCTCGATAAAAGAGATGAAGAATTGTGGACAAGATTTGAAGGTCAAACTCGAAGTGGAATAGGCATGGGAATTATTTTTTGCACATGTGTTATGTCTAATTCCAAAAGAATGGAATATTTGTCATAGCTCCCTAATATAGGGAGGATATGTTATAAAGAGAATCACCATGTGAATTCCCTCGGTTTAAGTGGACCGAAGATCCATGCAATTTATTTAGTTGAGTTTTACAAAATTAAATGACATGATGGCATGATGACATGATGCAATGCAAAAAATAAGTAGAGCAAGCACAAATGAAACACACGGAGGTCACGAAAATATGGAAGTCTTCTGGAGCGTCGGTCTTGGGGCGTCACAAATGTGTTCGTCAAACACCTACACTCACTCACAATTAAGGAAGATCCTTTTGTGGAGGAGACCCCCACTACAGGAATTAGAAACTTTGCTACCTGCCATGGCTGACGGCAAAGGCATTTGTCGTCAGCCAGCATACGACAACACATCCAACCGAACGAACTACGGCAAAGGGAACTTTGCCGTCTGCTGGCGTACGGCAAAGATGCAAAGGTCTTTGCCGTCCGCCAACAAACGGCAAAGGACCTGGATGACACAAGTGGCGGCTTAGGGTCGTTAAGGGGTTAACGGCGTGCTTTGCTATTTGCTGGCAAATGGCAAAGACCTTTGTATCTTTGTCGTCTGCCAGCAATCGACAAAGTGCTCAAATATGCCAGCCCAGATGGCCCCCAGGTAGCTGCCACGTGGCACGCTCTACCGTCGGCTGGCAGACGACAAAGATGCCAAGGTCTTTGCCCTCTACTAGCGGACGACAAAGCTGCCAAATAGGCCAGCCCAGTTGTCGGTGTCAAAACCGGCCGATCTCAGGTAGGGTGTACCGAACTGTGCATCTGAGGATCGAAGGTAACAAGGGACAGGGGGAACATGATGGTTACCCAGGTTCGGGCCCTCTTAATGGAGGTAAAACCCTACGTCCTCGAGATCGTAATGGCTAAATGCTAGCTATCTAGCCTCTATGAATTATGATAGGCTCTACGGACTAACCCCTCCGGTTTATATACACACCGGAGGGGCCTAGGGTTGTACAGAGTCAGTTTATAGAGGAAGGAAATTACATATCCGGACACCAATCTTGCCATCCATGCATAGGAGAGTCGTACCCATACACGGGGGAAGGCCTTCTGCCTTATATCTTCACGGCCCAACAGTCTGGCCCATGTCACATAGCCCAGACACCCGAGGACCCCCTAATCCAGGACTCCCTTAGTAGCCCCTGAACCAGTCTTCAATGATGATATGTTCGGCACATGGATTGTCTTCGGCATTGCAAGGCAGGTTCTTCCTCCTGAGTACTTCAAAGTAATCTTCTAAATAAAAGAACTATATCCGGCTCTGTATAACTGCGGCAACCCTTGGTCACGAAGGTAAGATACCCAATAAAACAATGTCTTTTCACTGACAACTTTTTCCGGCGAAACACCGCGTCTGGCTTCTTAACATTTTGAACCGTTTTTACACCTCCCGCTTCGTGTTTCGAGGCACAACCTCCACTGACACGTCTTTTCAAAACAAAGATCGGCACGACACCTCAGGAACAGGTGAGTTTTAAGGCTTTGTGGGGGGGGGTGTTTGATATTCACAACCTATATAAGAGGATAAGGATTCCCTTATTTTCCCCATGCCTTCTTCCTCCTGTTTTCCAATCTTCCAGCTCCAGTGCCCAAACTTCAATCTTTCCCACCGCCACCAGCCTCTCCAGCCATGTCTGGATCCGGTTCAAAGGGCAAGTTGGAGGCCTCCTTCATCACCAAGAAGGACGTCAAGGAGCTCCGGGAGGCGGGGTATCTGTCTGCGGACATCACGCACAGGCTCCCTACCAAGTACCAAGTCATCCCCACTCCGGAGCCCGGCAAAAGGGTTGTATTCATCCCCCACTTCCTTCGTGGGCTAGGGTTTCCCCTCCACCCCTTCGTCCGGGCCTCATGTTCTACTACGGGCTAGATTTTCATGATCTAGCCCCGAATTCTTTCCTTCACATCTCGGCGTTCATCAGCGCATGTGAGGCGCTACTCCGCATCCCCCCACACTTCATCCTATGGCTCAAGGTCTTCAATATGAAGCCGAAGGTGGTCGACGGGCAGCATGCGGACTGCGGTGGCGCCATGGTGAGAAAGCTCCCCAACACCGTTTGGCCTAAGGGGGCCTTTGTGGAGACTGTGAAGGCGTGTCAACAGGAGTGGTTTTACATCACCGAACCCCGTGATGCCAAGTGGGCGGCCAATACTGAGTTTAGATCCGGCCCCCCTATGAGGCTCACCTCATGGACTGCTAAGGTTCTGGACTGGGGATCCACATCAGAAGTGTTGGTGCTGCAAAAGCGCATCACAAACATGATAAGCAAGAACACCGATCTCACTAAGATGATTTAGGTGATGCTCTTCCGCTGGATTCTTCCCTATCAACTCCGGCCCTCTCACATGTGGGAGTTCAATCCGTAAGATCCTCGAACCTTGAAGCACTTCTTTGGCACAACGCACGAAGACATCTGGAAGCTGTTGTTCAAGGCCCAAAAAGCATGGCCGAAGGAGACCGAAGACATCAGTCTCGACAGCGAGAATCCGTCCACACCAGTGAGTATGATTTTCCCAAATATATATTCGATCATAAGTTCCTCAAACATAATGAGTTTCCTCTCTTGTACTAGGATGGATAGCAAAGGCGGAGCGGATTAAGTGTCCAGCCCCGCTGCCTGAAGACCCGGCCGAACCCCGGCCGACGAAGATGCTGGTCCCGGCGCCCTATCAGGCATCGGATAAGAAGGCCAAGAAGAAAAAGGGGAAGGATGCCAAGGGTGGCCTCCGCCACAAGGGTCCTTCGGACGCAGTGTCCGGAGAGACCGAAATCCCCTCCTCCCACGAGGGAGATGAAGATGAAGAGGAGGAGGAGACGGAAAGCGAATCCTCTCTTAAGGGGAAGAAGAAGAATAGGGCAGCCTCCATAGATCCGGAGGAGGAGGTGCCCAAGAGGGGGAAGATGGCCCTCTCGGATGGTACAGATTCGGAGACCGAACCCATTCCCAAGAGGCTTCCTAGGGTGAAGCCCCTGGCCGAATCATAAGTACCCAAAGATATATTACATGTCTTTGGTCCAATATGTTTTTATAATATAACATATTATACTGTGTATCTTTCAGCCCTACTCGCGACCTCCCCAACCCTTCACTATCTGAGGGAGTTCTCTGCCACCAGAGATGGCAAAGAGCGAGACGCCCCTGCGAGCCCCTTCGCCAATCATCACGGGTGAGATCGAGGTGTTGTCCCGAAGGACCTCTCTAGGCCGTGGAGAGGTGGGCGAGGCTGGCAAGACGGCACCCAAGGGTAATACCTTGGCTGCTGAAGAAATGGGGGGTGCGACCCCCATGGCGACTGATGGCAGGGGCCCTGACCAGGCTGACCCCCAGCCGGACATTATTCTGGAGACCAACGCGGCTCCAAAATTGGGCAAGCAACCCCCTTTGGAGGAGGGGGAGTATCAGCTCCGATGACGGCCTCCACTAATCCGGAGGTGCCAGATACTTTGGTGCAAGCACTGCGATCTGCGTCCATCGTGGAGGAGCACCGCACCCTGATGGGTGCAGTGGTAAAGAAGGTTCATTCTGTCAAGAGCGGGCTGAACGAAGCCTTCACCAGCCTGCTGATAGGCTTCGAGGTATGCGACATAATGCTCTAGACGCTTTTTCATATGAAGGAAATATACCTGTATATAGATAGTAGCCCCTGAGACTCTGTCTGGTGCTGAAAAAGCCGGACAGAGGATCACATAGTATTCGGAAGAGGTGACATACTTTTCTATTTATAACAGGCTTCCCTATTGGCGCCAGGCGCCTAGGCCGCTGAGGTTTCTGAGCTTAAGCGGAAACTAAATTTGGCCGATGATGAAATTGACCGCATTAACAAGCAGTTTGATGAGACGCAAGGTATGCATGTACTTTTAAAGAGTTTGATCATATATCTGAAGTAAGATGCAAATTCGAAGTTGAACTCATTTACTGTTGTGATTATGAGTGCAGTTGGTGCGGCCGAGGTTGAGACCCTCAGGAGCGCCCTTGCCCAAGCCAAGGAGGAGGCGGAGGCGAATAGGGGAGCCGTTGACAAAGCGGCTATTGAATTGAAGACCGAATAGGTCGCCCGCTGCCAGCACGAGGAGAGGGTGGCCGAAGTGGAGCAAGAACTGAAGGATGCCATCAGCAAGTACGAGGCCTTGGAGGAGAAGACGATGACCCAAGCGGCCGAACTCGCCAAGGCCCTCCAGGAGTCGAAAGAGGCATGGGCCGAGGCCCAAAGTGCTCGTGAAGATATCCGGCAGGCCGAACAAATAGCGGCTGGTAAGCCCTTTCTTGTGCAGAGTATATTTGCGGGTAAAGGATATGCCTTGCTTACTCGTCTATGGAGTTCTCCAGATGCCTTTGCGGATCTGCCGAGGAGTACCGCCGACGCCGCGCAGTTCTTCCGAGCCCAGGAGGGGAACTCGACAGAGAAGCAGTTCTAGTCTCAGTTCCTAGCGCCAGAGCACCCGATGCTGTTGAGCAACCAGATGAAGCAACTGTTGGAGCTGCATAGGATGTAAGGCTTGGCTATGAAGGATCTCATAGTCCAGCTTGGCTAGCCAAACCCATTTCTAGCAGCTATTTAGGCTTGGTGAGGCGACACGTCGATGCGCTGCCCCGAGTTGAAGCCGTAAAGCGCTCGATGTGCATAGAGGGTGCGTGGATGGCCTTTGCCCGTGTCAAGATGCACTGGGCGAAGATGAAGGCCACCGATGTCGCAACCGCCGGTCTGCCCGAAGGCAAGGACATTCGCAAGCCAGAGAGGTACTTTGAAGATGTTCTAGCGTGTGCCCGAATAGTAGAGGGCCAATGCTCCAAGGATTTTATGTTTGAGTGAATGTATTAGGGCTGTTAAAACTTTGTTTTGTGAACCAAAGCTTGCAATATATTTCATGCCTTTATCTGAAGTTATTTTCCACCTGTGCGGCTGTTTTAACGCTGAAAGTTGGCTAGTCGTCGGCTTCAGCCCCCACGTAGATGCTACGGGGGTGTTCGGTATAGCGCGTGATCACACTTGACCCAATGTCTTGGTCCATAAAGTAGGTGTATGCGCAGCGAACCAGGCAATCAGACTATGCGACTTTATTACTTTCACTTAGCCATCTGAGTTTGACAGTGGGTCTAAGTACTAGCCCTTGGTGCGTAAGTGGCTGTTCAGACTAGGATGCCTTTGTCGCATGACTGGGTGAATACCAGCCCTTCGTATAACACGGAGTAAATCACGAATGATTTGTAGTAAGTCACTGAATCACCGACCAGCTCTCGCCATATCATCACATTCAGTTTTTGGCTTTCTCTACTGAGGTGTTTGACCAGACAAACCAGAAACACAATCACAGTAGTTCTCCCTTTACTACCTTGGCCGAACTAGCGGAACGTAAGGTGGTAACCACAGGAGCCGGGCAACCCAACTATAGACCAAAGACATGATTCAGAGCTGATGCATATAATGCAATATTCGGGATGCCGAAGTATACCCCAGAAGAGTTCGGACTTTTGAAAATATACGCGGCCGAGTAGAGCCCCCGACATTTAGGCCGGGCCGAAGTATATGTGGCAATCTGAAGCAAGGAAGGAATACAGATTATAAAATAGGCCCATACCGAACAAGGGTTGTCGATAAACTGCTTCCTTGATATTCTGATTAATATGTCAGGACGTGCTATTATAGATAATGCCATAAACATCAAGGCTATTTTACATGCCGAGAATTTCTACGCAAGGGAAGCTGTATATAGGGCCTAAAAAGAAAAGGTAGTCTTAAAGATCCCATTGATGTCCCGCCGCACGTCTGCGTCGTTTCTCCTTGGTAGAAAATCCTTTGAGAGGAGCAATCGACGGTCGTTCATACAAAAGGGTTCTGGAAAAGAGCCTTTGCACGATCGTAGGGTAACTAGGTTTTAATGAACCTGTAATACGAGGAAGAAAGAAAAAGAGAGGAAAAAAAAGGAAAAAAGGATAAGGTCCAAATAGGGTCGAGCCGAACTATAGACCTTGTCCGCAGTGTGCCTCCGTCGTTGCCCGGGGTATTTTAAGTGCGTAATTATGCACACGCGGTACATATGCCACGGTTTTATGGAGAAATCGATGGAGGCGAAGCTGCTAGTCCAGATCTAGATCCACTGAGCTGTAATTCTGCAGAGTAGGCTGGATTCGCTTAGCAGTGTCCGGGGTCTTGATGACCGATGAAGTGTTCGGCTTGATGAGGCCGCTCTGCACCTCAGTTGCAAGGGCCGTGGTGTGCTCCTTAGTACGGAGGGGGTATTCCATGTTTCCATTGACTGTTATAACGCCGTGTTGTCCGGGCATTTTGAGCTTTAGATACACATAATGCGGGACTGCGCTGAAACGGGCGAAAGGCAGTTTGTCCGAGCGACGCGTGATAACCGCTGCGGAAGGGGACAATGTCGAAGATCAAGTCTTCGCTTTGGAAGTTATTCGGTGAACCGAAAACTACTTCCAATGTTAACGAGACCGTACAACGGGCCTCTATGCCGGGTATCACTCCTTTAAAGGTGGTGTTACTAGGCTTGATTCTTGAAGGTTCAATACCCATTTTACGGACAATATCTTGATAAATCAAGTTAAGATTATTGTCGCCATCCATAAGGACTCGAGTGAGATGGTATCCATCAATGATTGGGTCGAGTACTAGGGATGCCGAACCTCCATGACGGATACTGGTTGGGTGATCCCTGCGATCAAAGGTGATCAGACAGGCTATCGGTGTCCAAACCGGTAGATCTCGGGTAGGGGTCCCGAACTGTGCGTCTAAGGTTGATGGTAACAGGAGACAAGGGACACGAAGATTTACCCAGGTTCGGGCCCTCTTGATGGAGGTAATACCCTACGTCCTGCTTGATTGATATTGATGAGTATGGGGGTTACAAGAGTTGATCTACCACGAGATCGTAATGGCTAAAACCCTAGAAGTGTAGCATGTATGATTATGATTGCCTCTATGAACTAAACCCTCCGGTTTATATAGACACCGGAGGGGGCTAGGGTTGTACAAAGTCGGTTAAAGATAAATGAATCTTCATATCCGAACGCCAGGCTTGCCATCCACGCCAAGGTGAGTACCATCCGGGCACAGGAGAGAGTCTTCTATCTTCTATCTTTACGACCCATCAGTCCGTCCCATGTCCAATAGGTCGGACGCCCGAGGGCCCCTTAATCCAGGACTCCCTCAGTAGCCCCTAAACCAGGATTCAATGACGAGGTGTTCGGCGTGCAGATTGTCTTTGGGATTGCAAGGAGGGTTCCTCCTCCAAATACTCCAAAACAGCCTTCGAACACAGAAAACGTGTCCGGCTCCGCAAAACGAGTACTACACACATACGTACAGAGTATAATATTTTATGAATCCAGTCCACTAACAACTTTTGTAGCGTGACATCATGTCACAGCCCGCTCATTATTTCGAACTGTTTTTTAGCCTCCCACTCCATGTTTCAAGATGCGGTTTTATTGGCACATCTTGTCAAAGCAGAGATCGTGTCCCCTTATTGCGGGATCCTTATCAATACGGGCGTGGGTAATCCAACCGCGCCACCTGCACGACCCTTGAGGAATAAGCGAGTTTTAAGGTGAGTGGGGAGGCACTTGATATTCACAGCCTTTATAAAGGGATAAGGATTCACCTCTTTCACCCACGCATTCCTTCTCTTTGCCCATCCATTCTCGGGCTCCAGTGCCCAAGCTTCCATCCTTTCCATCCCAAAAAAGCACTCCAACCATGTTCGGATCCGGAGTGTAGGACAAGTGGATGGTCTCCTCCATCAAGGAGAAGGACATCACCAAGCTCCGGGAGGCCGGGTACTTGGCCAAGGAAATCTCCCACCGGCTTCCGGCCAAGGGACAGATCGTCCCTACTCCGGAGCCCCGTGAGAGGGTCGTATTCATCCCCCACTTCGTCCGCGGGTTGGGATTTCCTCTCCGCCCATTCGTTCGCGGACTCATGTTCTACTACCGGCTGGATTTCCATGATCTGGCCCCCAACTCCTTCCTCAATATCTCGGCATTTATTGTCGTGTGCAAGGCCTTCCTTCGTATCCCACCCCACTTCGGACTATGGTTGAAAATCTTCAACGTGAAGCCAAAGGTGGTGGATGGCCAACATGCAGAGTGCAGAGGCGCCATGGTGCCCAATGTCACATGGCCCAAAGGTACCTTCATGGAGACCGTCAAAGGGTGGCAACATCAGTGGTTCTATGTCACAGAGCCTCGCGACGCCACTTGGGCCGCGGCTCCTGAATTCCAGTCCGGCGCCCCGATGCAGCTCACCTCCTGGCTAGAGAAGGGCATGGACAGGTCTTTGTCGGACGAGATGATAGAACTTTAGACGCGCATCAAGCGCATTGTGGACAAGAACGTCAAGTTTGTCAATATGATCCAGGTGATGCTCGCTCGCCGGATCCTGCCGTGCCAAAGTAGGACTTGTCACTTGTGGGAGTTCGATCCGGCCAAGCACCAGACCTTGCAACAGTTCTTCAGCACTACGCACAAAGACATCTGGAAGGTGCTCTTCAAGGCCAATGAGACATGGCCGGCAATGACCGAGGACCGTGGGCACGACCTGGCCCATCCCGCTAGTGCGGTAATTTTTCCGTATTTCAAGGTGTATCCTTTACTTTCTTACTCAAGGAAGATGTCTAAGCTTCCCTATTTGTTTTTTCTGGGCTAGATAAAGAAGGCAGAGCGGATTCAGTGTCCGGCTCCGCTGCCTGAAGAACCAACTATCCTGATTCTGATGAAGATGCTGGTGCCGGCGCCCTATCAAGCGCCGGAGAAGAAGGCCAAGTAGAAGGCCAAGGGGACCAGGGGTGGTCTCCGCCATAAGGGCACTTCGGACGTGACATCCAAAGACGCCGAAACCCACTCCCCTCCTGCCACCAATGATGAGGAAGAGGAGGAAAGCAATTCTCCCCTTGAGGGGGAAGGAAGAAAAGGGCGGCCTCCACGCATCTGGAGGCAGACGCGTCCAAGAAGGGGAAGGCCTCCGCCACGGACAACCCCGTGTGGGGCATTGACAACAACTCCGAGTGGCGCCCCAGGGATAAGCCCCTGGCCGAATCATAAGTACTCAAAGATGCACACAAATATCGAACTTCTTTACTTCATAGTTTTAACATGTTGAATCATGCACTTGCAGTCCAGCTTGTTCCGACATCGAGCGATCCTCATCTTCGGGAAACTCGCTAGATCCAAAGGTGATGGACAACGGGTCCCTTCCGGCGGCCTCCTCTCCCAAGACTGTGGAAGACGCTGAAGTGCTATCCCAAAGGACACTCCTGGCTCAGGGGGAGGCACATGAGGCTGTCACGGTGGCGCCAGAGGATAACACCTTGACCGCCAGACACATGGGGGAGAAAATCCCCATGTAGACTGGCGATGGGGGCCATCTCCAATTCGGCCCCCAGTCGAATACGATCCCGGAGACCTATACGGCTCCGGAATCCGGCAGGGATCCTCCTTCGAAGGAAGGAGGTGCGCCAATTCCACCGGTGACCTCTGTCCATCCAGAGGCACCGGATGCTCTAATGGAAGCGCTGCGAAGTGCTTCCATTGTTGAGGAACACTGTACCCTGATGGGTACGATGGTTGAGAGGATTCAGTCCGCAAAGAGCGGACTGACCGAAGCCTGCACAAGCCTTCTAACAGGCTTTGAGGTAAGCGACGCAGTTGTATAAAAAGAATGCCATAATATAGAAAGTAGCCCCTGAGACTCTGTCCGGTGTTCAGAAAGAAAAGTCGGACAGAGGATCAAGTAATTTTCGTAGGAGACTAACTAAATATGTCTTATGTGAATAAGCAGGTGTCGTTGTTGGCCGCAACCTCTCATGCTGCTGAGGTCTCTGGACTCAAGCAGAGTCTGGAGCGGGCCGAGGAAGAGCTCGGCCATGTAAAAAAGCAGCTAGAAGACAATCAAGGTATGTAATGACCTTGTGTATATCAGGAAAGGATGAATGATCTATGCGGACCATAGTGCCATGATGTTTTTTAGGGGCGGCGACCGAGGTGGAGGCCCTCAAGAAGGTGCTGGCTGAGGCCGAGGAGAGAGTAGCAAAGGAACAAGCTGCCCGTGAAAAGCATGAGGCCAGGGTCGGTGATGTCCAGTAGGAGCTCCAGGATGCCGTGAAGAAATATGAGTGCTTGGAGCGCCATGTTGCGGATCAAGATTCCGAACTCGCCAAGGCCCACCAAAGCACACAAGATGCCCGGGTCGAAGCCCAATGCACCCTCCAGGAGATCCAAGAGGCCAGAAAAATCACGGCGGATAAGTTCTTCATTATACAGAGCAAATATGTGAAGAAGAGGTATCTCTTACTAACCCGGATTTGGAGTTCTCCAGGAGCGTCTGCGGATTTACCACGCAGTGTTGCCGATGCTGCGGAGTTCTTTCGAGCCGAAGAGGGGAGCTCGACGGAGAAGCTGTTCTGGTCGCAATACCTTGCGCCAGAACATCCGGTGCCCTTTAGCGATCAGCTAAAACAACTGGTCGAGCTGCATAGGGTGGCTGAACTAGCCATGAAGGCTTTAATAATCTGGCTATGGCCTGCCGAAGTCATACCCAGCAGCCACTTCAGACCCGTGAAGCGGCTGGTCAATGCCTGCCCCCCGGCTTGACGTCATCAAGCGGTAGTCTGCATTAAAGGTGCGTGAATGGCCTTTGCCCATGTCAAGGTGCAGTGGGCGAAGATGGATGCCGTCAGGCTCGCGACCGAGGGGCCACCTGCTGGCAAGGAGCACCGCACGCCAGAGCGATATTTTGATGATGTCCTGAAGGGGTCCCGCATTGTAGAGGGCCAGTGTTAAAAAGACATTATCTTCGAATGAGTACATTCATGTTATCTTGTCTTGTATGATGAAACAAAGCCGTTACGTAATATAATGCTTGTTTACTATTTAAAAAATTTCCTCCTGTGCGGCCGTTTTTATTAAATCTGTGAGTTGGCCAGTCGTCGGCTTCAGCCCCCATGTAGGTAGTACAAGGGTGTTCGGATGGAATCTAAACACTCTTGATCCAAGAATTTGGCCATTGAAGGAGGTGTTTAGCACAACGAACCAGGCTATCGGACTATGTGGATTTATCACCCTCACTTAGCCATAGTAGTTTGATAATAAAAATGTAGGCATAGCCCCTAGTTAGAATTTAATCCGGACTAGGGTGTTGTAAACACCTGACCGGATGAAGGCCGATTCATCGCATAATGCAGAAAAAAATGCAAAAGATTTTTATCCTCCGAAGAGCTGACCGGCTCACGCCGCATCATGACAGGCAATTTTCGGCTTTCTCTACTGAGGTGCTCATCCGGATGAACCAGGACACAATCGCAATAGTTCTCCCTTTACTACCCTAGCCGATAGAGCGGAATGTAAGGTAGTAAGCACAGGAGCCGGGCAACCCAACTATTGACCAAAGACATGATTTAGAGCTGATGCATAGAATGCTAAATTTGGGGGCCGAACTATACTATAAAAGTGTTCGGACTTGTTGCCGTAGTATGGAGCGCAATAAAGCCCCTGGCGAACTACAGCGTACCAAAGTGTACGGATGCAAATAAGAATAGCGAAATAAAAATGAATTAGTAACGAGTGCCACATAAGTTGGGCCGCAAACTGTTTCCATTATAATTTTGATTAATATGTCAAAGCGTATTTGTACAAATAGTGCGATAAGCAACAATGGCTATTTAACATGCCAAGACCAAGAGGGAGCTGCGTACGGGTCCTGAAAATAGGTAGAATGATCGTTAAGAAGAACATCTAGAGACTCCCCCATACGTCTGTGCTACTTGCCACCTTGGTATATCCGTCCTTCGAAAGGACCGATTACCAGGCCGTCGAGAGGGGCCTATGGAAAAGAAACCCGAAAAGGATAAAAAGTAAGAGTATGTGTGTCCCAGGAAGGTCGAGCTGTATTGTGGTTATGTATGCGCGGTACGTATGCCGCCACTTGGTCGAGGCTGAGGCTGAGGTCAAATTGCTAGTCTAACTCCTAACAAGCCGGACTGTCATGCTGCAGAGTAGTCTGGACTCGTTTGACAGTGTCCGGGAGCTTGGCTGCTGAATTATAGTTCATCCGAGCAGTGCGTGATAGCTGCTGCGGAAGGGGATGATATCGAAGATTAACTCTTCTCTTCGGAAGTTGTCCGGAGATCCGAAAACGACCTCCAATGTGATTGAGCCCAAGCAAAGGGCCTCTATGTTGGGGAACGTAGCAGAAATTCAAAATTTTCTACGCATCACCAAGATCAATCTATGGAGTAATCTAGCAATGAGGGGAAGGAGAGTGCATCTACATACCCTTGTAGATCGCTAAGCGGAAGCGTTCAAGAGAACGGGGTTGATGGAGTCGTACTCGTCGTGATCCAAATCACCGATGATCCTAGTGCCGAACGGATGACACCTCTGCGTTCAACACACGTACAGCCCGGTGACGTCTCCCATGCCTTGATCCAGCAAGGAGAGAGGGAGAGGTTGAGGAAGACTCCATCCAGCAGCAGCACAACGGCGTGGTGGTGATGGAGGAGCGT
This sequence comes from Triticum aestivum, assembly GCF_018294505.1. Taxonomy (NCBI): domain Eukaryota; kingdom Viridiplantae; phylum Streptophyta; class Magnoliopsida; order Poales; family Poaceae; genus Triticum; species Triticum aestivum. Next base: position 131,220,398 of record NC_057794.1, read on the forward strand.
GGCAATCCTGCAGGGCTTCGCCAAGCACCGCGAGATATGAGGAGAAAGAGAGGGAGGGCTGCACCAACAGGCAGAGATCAGATCACGTGTTATGGGCAGCCCCTAGGCCTCACTATATATAGGGGAGAGGGAGGAGGGTGCGCCCCCTCTAGGGTTCCCACCCCTAGGGGGGGCGGCAGCCCTAGATGGGAAAGGGGAGGCGGCCAAGGGGAGGAATCCCTCCTCCCCAAGGCACCTAGGAGGTGCCTTCCCCTCCTAGGACTCTTCCTTTTAGGGTTTCCCCACCCTAGGCGCATGGGCCCTAGGGGGAAGTGGTGCCCCAGCCCACTTTGGGCTGGATCCCTTCCCACTTCAGCCCATGGGGCCCTCCGGGATAGGTGGCCCCACCCGATGGACCCCCGGGACCCTTCCGGTGGACCCGGTACAATACTGATGACCCCGAAACTTGTCCCGATGGCCGAAATAGGACTTCCTATATATAAATATTTACCTCCGGACCATTCCGGAACTCCTCGTGACATCCGGGATCTCATCCGGGACTCCGAACAACATTCAGTTACCACATACAAACTTCCTTTATAACCCTAGCATCATCGAACCTTAAGTGTGTAGACCCCACGGGTTCGGGAGACATGCAGACATGACCGAGATGACTCTCCGGTCAATAACCAACAGTGGGATATGGATACCCATGTTGGCTCCCACATGTTCCACGATGATCTCATCGGATGAACCACGATGTCAAGGACTTAATCAATCCCGTATACAATTCCCTTTGTCTAGCGGTACGATACTTGCCCGAGATTCGATCGTCGGTATCCCGATACCTTGTTCAATCTCGTTACCGGCGAGTCTCTTTACTCGATCCGTAACACATCATCCCGTGATCAACTCCTTGATCACATTGTGCACATTATGATGATGTCCTACCGAGTGGGCCCAGAGATACCTCTCCGTCACACGGAGTGACAAATCCCAGTCTCGATTCGTGCCAACCCAACAGACACTTTCGGAGATACCCGTAGTGCACCTTTATAGTCACCCAGTTACGTTGTGACGTTTGGCACACCCAAAGCACTCCTACGGTATCCGAGAGTTACACAATCTCATGGTCTAAGGAAATGATACTTGACATTAGAAAAGCTTTAGCATACGAACTACGCGATCTAGTGCTATGCTTAGGATTGGGTCTTGTCCATCACATCATTCTCCTAATGATGTGATCCCGTTATCAACGACATCCAATGTCCATGGCCAGGAAACCGTAACCATCTATTGATCAACGAGCTAGTCAACTAGAGGCTTACTAGGGACATGGTGTTGTCTATGTATCCACACATGTATCTAAGTTTCCTATCAATACAATTATAGCATGGATAATAAACGATTATCATGAACAAGGAAATATAATAATAATCAATTTATTATTGCCTCTAGGGCATATTTCCAATAGTCTCCCACTTGCACTAGAGTCAATTATCTAGTTCACATCGCCATGTGATTAACACTCACAGGTCACATCGCCATGTGACCAACATCCAAAGAGTTTACTAGAGTCAATAATCTAGTTCACATCACTATGTGATTAACACTCAATGAGTTCTGGGTTTGATCATGTTGCTTGTAAGAAAGGTTTTTTTAGTCAACGGGTCTGAACCTTTCAGATCCGTGTGTGCTTTACAAATCTGTATGTCATCTCCTAGATGCAGCTACCACGTTCTATTTGGAGCTATTCCAAATAACTGTTCTACTATACAAATCCAGTTTACTACTCAGAATAATCTGGATTAGTGTCAAAGTTTGCATCAGCGTAACCCTTTATGACGAACTCTTTTACCACCTCCATAATCGAGAAAATTCCTTAGTCCACTAGTTACTAAGGATAACTTTGACCGCTGTCCTGTGATCCATTCTTGGATCACTCTTGTACCCCTTGACTGACTCATGGCAAGGCACACTTCAGGTGCGGTACACAGCATAGCATACTATGGAGCCTATGTCTAAGCATAGGGGACGACCTTCGTCCTTTCTCTCTGTTCTGCCGTGGTCGAGCTTTAAGTCTTAACTTCATACCTTACAACTCAGGCAAGAACTCCTTCTTTGACTTATCCATCTTGAACACCTTCAAGATCATGTCAAGGTATGTGCTAATTTGAAAGTACCATTAAGCGTTTTGATCTATCCTTATAGATCTTGATGCTCAACGTTCAAGTGGCTTAATCCAGGCTTTCCATTGAAAAACACTTTCCAAATAACCCTATATGCTTTCCAGAAATTCTACGTCATTTCTGATCCACAATATGTCAACAACATATACTCATCAGAAATTCTATAGTGCTCCCACTCACTTCTTTGGAAATACAAGTTTCTCATAAACTTTGTATACACCAAAATCTTTGATCATCTCATCAAAGCATACATTCCAACTCCGAGATGCTTACTCCAGTCCTTAGAAGGATTGCTGGAGCTTTGCATACTTGTTAGCATCTTTCAGGATTGACAAAACCTTCTGGTTGTATCACATACAACCTTTCCTCAAGAAAATCGTCGAGGAAACAATGTTTTGACATCCTATTTGCAAGATTTCATAAATAATGCAGGAATCGCTAATATAATTCCAACAGACTCTTAGCATCGCTACGAGTGAGAAAGTCTCATCGCAGTCAACTTGTCGGAAAACATCTTAACGACAAGTCGAGCTTTCTTAATGGTGACATTTACCATCATTGTCCGTCTTTCTTTTAAAATCCATCTGTACTCAACAGCCTTACGACCATCAAGTAGTTCTTCCAAAGTCTACACTTTGTTTTCATACATGGATCCTCTCGCGGATTTTATGGCCTCGAGCCATTTATCGGAATCCGGGCCCACCATCGCTTCCCCATGGCTCGTAGGTTCATTGTTGTCTAGCAACATGACTTCCAAGACAGGATCACGTGCCACTCTGAAGTAGTACGCATCCTTGTCATCCCACGAAGTTTGGTAGTGACTTGATCTGAAGTTTCATGATCACTATCATAAGCTTCCACTTCAATTGTTGTAGGTGCCACAGGAACAACTTCCTGTGCCCTGCCACACACTAGTTGAAGAGACGGTTCAATAACCTCATCAAGTCTCGACCATCCTCCCACTCAATTCTTTCGAGAGAAACTTTTCCTCGAGAAAGGACCCGATTCTAGAAACAATCCCTATTGCTTTCGGATCTAAGACAGGAGGTATACCCAACTGTTTTGGGTACTCTATGAAGATGCATTTATCCGCTTTGGGTTTGAGCTTATCAGCCTGAAACTTTTTCACATAAGCGTTGCAACCCCAAACTTTTAAGAAATGACAGCTTAGGTTTCTCTAAACCATAGTTCATATGGTGTCATCTCATCGGAATTACATGGTGCCCCTTTTAAAGTGAATGTGGTTGTCTCTAATGCCTAACCCATAAACTATTGTGGTAATTCGATAAGAGACATCATGGTATGCATCATATCCAATAGGGTGCAGTTATGATGTTCGGACACACCATCACACTATGGTGTTCCAGGCTGTATCAGTTGTGAAACAATTTCCACAATGTCTTAATTCTATGCCAAACTCGTAATTCAGATATTCATCTCTATGATCATATCATAGATACTTTATCCTCTTGTCATGACGATCTTTCAACTTCACCCTGTAATTACTTGAACCTTTCAATAATTCAGACTCGTGATTCATCAAGTAAATATACTCAACATCTACTCAAATCATCTGTGAAGTAAGAACATAACGATATCCACTACACGCCTCAGCACTCATTGGACTGCACACATCAAAATGTATTACTTCCAACAAGTTGCTTTCCAGTTCCATTTTACTAAAAATGAGGCTTTCAGTCATCTTGCCCATGTGGTATGATTTGCATGTCTCAAGTGATTCAAAATCAAGTGAGTCCAAACGGTCCATTTGCATGGAGTTTCTTCATGCAAATACACCAATAGACATGGTTCGCATGTCTCAAACTTTTAAAAACGAGTGAGCCCAAAGATCCATCAACATGGAGCTTCTTCATGCGTTTTATACCAATATGACTTACGTGGCAGTGCCACAAGTAGGTGGTACTATCATTACTATCTTATATCTTTTGGCATGAACATGTGTATCACTACGATCGAGATTCAATAAACCATTCATTTTAGGTGGAAGACCATTCAAGGTATTATTCAAATAAACAGAGTAACTATTATTCTCCTTAAATGAATAACCGTATTGTGATAGACATAATCCAATCATGTCTATGCTCAACGCAAACACCAAATAACAATTATTTAGGTTTAACACCAATCTCGATGGTAGAGGGAGCGTGTGACGCTTGATCGTATCAACATTGGAAACACTTCCAACACATATCGTCAGCTCACCTTTAGCTAGTCTCTGTTTATTTCATAGCTTTTATTTCGAGTTACTAACACTTAGCAACCGAACCAGTATCTAATACCCTGGTGCTACTAGGAGTACTAGTAAAGTACACATCAACACAATGTATATCCAATATACTTCTATCGACCTTGCCAGCCTTCTAATCTACCAAGTATCTAGGGTAATTCTACTCCAGTGGTTGTTCCCCTTATTACAAAAGCACTTAGTCTCGGGTTTGGGTTCAACCTTGGGTTTCTTCACTAGAGCAGCAGCTGATTTGCCGTTTCATGAAGTATCCCTTCTTGCCCTTGCCCTTCTTGAAACTAGTGGTTTCACCAACCATCAACAATTGATGATCCTTCTTGATTTCTACTTTTGTGGTGTCAAACATCGCGAATATCTCAAGGATCATCATATATGTCCCTGATATATTATAGTTCATCACGAAGCTCTAGCAGCTTGGTGGTAATGACTTCGGAGAAACATCACTATCTTATCTGGAAGATCAACTCCCACTCAATTCAAATGATTGTTGTACTCAGACAATCTGAGCACAAGCTCAACAATTGAGCTCTTCTCCCTTAGTTTGCAGGCTAAGAAAATCGTCGGAGGTCTTATACCTCTTGACGTGGGCACGAGCCTGAAATCCCAATTTCAGCCCTCAAAACATCTCATATGTTTTGCGACGTTTCAAAACGTCTTCGGTGCCTCAACTCTAAACCGTTTAACTGAACTATCACGTAGTTATCAAAACGTGTATGTCAGATGTTCGCAACATCCACAGACAACATTCGAGGTTCAGCACACTGAGCGGTGCATTAAGGACATAAGCCTTCTATGAAGCAATGAGGACAATCCTCAGTTTACGGACCTAATCCGCATAATTGCTACTATCAACTTTCAACTAAATTTTTTCTCTAGGAACGTAACTAAACAGTAGAACTGAAGCGCGAGCTACGACATAATTTGCAAAGATCTTTTGACTATGTTCAGGATAATTAAGTTCATCTTATGAACTCCCACTCAGATAGACATCCCTCTAGTCATCTAAGTGATTACATGATCCGAGTCAACTAGGCCGTGTCCGATCATCACGTGAGACGGACTAGTCAACATCGGTGAACATCTTCATGTTGATCGTATCTACCATATGACTCATGCTCGACCTTTCGGTCTTCTGTGTTCCGATGCCATGTCTGTACACATGCTAGGCTCGTCAAGTCAACCTAAGTGTTTCGCGTGTGTAAATCTGTCTTACACCCGTTGTATGTGAACGTTAGGATCTAACACCCGATCATCACGTGGTGCTTCGAAACAATGAACTGTCGCAACGGTGCACAGTTAGGGGGAACACTTTCTTGAAATTTTAATGAGGGATCATCTTATTTACTACCGTCGTTCTAAGTAAACAAGATGCATAAACATGATAAACATCACATGCAATCAAATAGTGACATGATATGGCCAATATCATATTGCTCCTTTTGATCTCCATCTTCGGGGCTCCATGATCATCATCGTCACCGGCATGACACCATGATCTCCATCATCATGATCTCTATCATCGTGTCTTCATGAAGTTGTCTCGTCAACTATTACTTCTACTACTACAGCTAACGGTTAGCAATAAAGTAAAGTAATTACATGACGTTTATGTTGACACGCAGGTGATAAATAAATTAAGACAACTCCTATGGCTCCTGCCGGTTGTCATGCTCATCGACATGCAAGTCGTGATTCCTATTACAAGAACATGATCAATCTCATACATCACATATATCATTCATCACATCCTTTGGCCATATCACATCACATAGCATACCCTGCAAAAACAAGTTAGACGTCCTCTAATTGTTGTTTGCATGTGTTACGTGGCTGCTATGGGTTTCTAGCAAGAACGTTTCTTACCTACGCAAAAACCACAATGTGATATGTCAATTGCTATTTACCCTTCATAAGGACCCTTTTCATCGAATCCAATCCGACTAAAGTGGGAGAGACAGACACCCGCTAGCCACCTTATGCAACTAGTGCATGTCAGTCGGTGGAACCAGTCTCACGTAAGAGTACGTGTAAGGTCGGTCCGGGCCGCTTCATCCCACAATACCGTCGAAACAAGATTGGACTAGTAACGGTAAGCATATTGAACAAAATCAACGCCCACAACTACTTTGTGTTCTACTCGTGCATAGAAACTACGCATACACCTAGCTCATGATGCCACCGTTGGGGAACGTAGCAGAAATTCAAAATTTTCTACGCATCACCAAGATCAATCTATGGAGTAATCTAGCAATGAGGGGAAGGAGAGTGCATCTACATACCCTTGTAGATCGCTAAGCGGAAGCGTTCAAGAGAACGGGGGTGATGGAGTCGTACTCATCGTGATCGAAATCACCGATGATCCTAGTGCCGAACGGACGACACCTCTGTGTTCAACACACGTACAGCCCAGTGACGTCTCCCATGCCTTGATCCAGCAAGGAGAGAGGGAGGGGTTGAGGAAGACTCCATCCAGCAGCAACACAATGGCGTGGTGGTGATGGAGGAGCGTGGCAATCCCGCAGGGCTTCGCCAAGCACCGCGAGATATGAGGAGAAAGAGAGGGAGGGCTGCACCAACAGGCAGAGATCAGATCACGTGTTATGGGCAGCCCCTAGGCCTCACTATATATAGGGGAGAGGGAGGAGGGTGCGCCCCCTCTAGGGTTCCCACCCCTAGGGGGGGTGGCAGCCCTAGATGGGAAAGGGGAGGAATCCCTCCTCCCCAAGGCACCTAGGAGGTGCCTTCCCCTCCTAGGACTCTTCCTTTTAGGGTTTCCCCACCCTAGGCGCATGGGCCCTAGGGGGAAGTGGTGCCCCAGCCCACTTTGGGCTGGATCCCTTCCCACTTCAGCCCATGGGGCCCTCCGGGATAGGTGGCCCCACCCGGTGGACCCCCGGGACCCTTCCGGTGGACCCGGTATAATACCGATGACCCCGAAACTTGTCCCGATGGCCGAAATAGGACTTCCTATATATAAATCTTTACCTCCGGACCATTCTGGAACTCCTCGTGACGTCCGGGATCTCATCCGGGACTCCGAACAACATTCGGTTACCACATACAAACTTCCTTTATAACCCTAGCGTCATCGAACCTTAAGTGTGTAGACCCCACGGGTTCGGGAGACATGCAGACATGACCGAGATGACTCTCCGGTCAATAACCAACAGCGGGATCTGGATACCCATGTTGGCTCCCACATGTTCCACGATGATCTCATCGGATGAACCACGATGTCAAGGACTTAATCAATCCCGTATACAATTCCCTTTGGCTAGCGGTACGATACTTGCCCGAGATTCGATTGTCGGTATCCTGATACCTTGTTCAATCTTGTTACCGACAAGTCTCTTTACTCAATCCGTAACACATCATCCTGTGATCAACTCCTTGATCACATTGTGCACATTATGATGATGTCCTATCGAGTGGGCCCAGAGATACCTCTCCATCACACGGAGTGACAAATCCCAGTCTTGATTCGTGCCAACCCAACAGACACTTTCGGAGATACCCGTAGTGCACCTTTATAGTCACCCAGTTACGTTGTTACGTTTGGCACACCCAAAGCACTCCTACGGTATCCGGGAGTTACACAATCTCATGGTCTAAGGAAATGATACTTGACATTAGAAAAGCTTTAGCATACGAACTACACGATCTAGTGCTATGCTTAGGATTGGGTCTTGTCCATCACATCATTCTCCTAATGATGTGATCACGTTATCAATGACATCCAATGTCCATGGCCAGGAAACCGTAACCATCTATTGATCAACGAGCTAGTCAACTAGAGGCTTACTAGGGACATGGTGTTGTCTATGTATCCACACATGTATCTGAGTTTCCTATCAATACAATTATAGCATGGATAATAAACGATTATCATGAACAAGGAAATATAATAATAATCAATTTATTATTGCCTCTAGGGCATATTTCCAACACTCTACACCTGGTATAACTCCTTTAAAGGTAGTTTTTGTGGCCTTGATCCTTGACGGATCGATGCCCATCTTGCGCATTGTATCCTGATAGAGCAGGTTGAGGCTGCTGCCACCGTCCATGAGGACTCGTGTGAGGTGGAATCCATCAATTATTGGGTCGAGAGCTAGTGCGGCTGAACCGCCATGACAGATACTGGTCGGATGGTCCTTGCGATCAAAGGTGATCGGGCATGACGACCATGGGTTGAATTTTGGGGCGACTGGCTCTATCACATAGATGTCCTTGAGCGCGCGCTTGCGCTCCCTCTTAGGGATATGGGTAGCGTATATCATGTTCACCATTTTGACCTGAGGGGGAAACTTCTTTTGTCCCCCTGTGTTCGGTGGAAGGGGCTCCTCGTCGTCATTCTTGCTTTGCGACCCCTTCTCCTTGTCTTCGACATTTAACTTGTCAACCTATTTGAAGATCCAACAACTTCGGTGGGTATGATTGGCTGGTTTATCAGGGGTGCCATGGATCTGACATGGACGATCGAGTATGCGGTCTAGGCTGGAAGGGCCCTGATTATTCCTTTTATATGGCTTCTTCCACTGACAGGACTTGGAGCCACTGAATCCGGCGTTGACCGCCGTGTCATCAGTATTGTCACCATTGTTTCGACGCTTGTGCCTGTTGCGTCGGGGCTTGCCATTGCTATTTCTGGCTTCTGAGGTGCCAGGTTCGCTTGCATTGTTATTGCTGCGGGCTAGCCAGCTAGCTTCGCCCGCCCAAAAGCAGGTCATGAGTGTCATGAGGGCCACCATGGACTTCGGTTTTTTCTTGGCGGAGGTGTCGGGCAAGCCATTCGTCGCAGATGCTCTGTTTGAAGGCTGCTAGGGCTTCAGCGTCCGAACAGTCGACGATTTGGTTCTGTTTAGTTAAAAACCTAGTCCAGAATTTCCTCGCTGACTCTCGGACTGTTGGACTATGTGACTTAAGTCATCGGCATCCGGAGGTCTGACGTATGTGCCTTGGAAGTTGTCGCGGAAGGCGTCTTCTAGGTCTTCCCAGATGCCAATAGAATTTTCAGGTAGGCTGTTCAGCCAGTGCCGGGCTGGTCCCTTATCCGCGGGCCATATGAATACGGAGAATAAAGTCTTCAATCCATACCGCGGGATCTGTGGTTCCATCATATGATTCGATATTCACGAGTTTGAACCCTTCTAGGAATTCATGTTCCATTACTTCGTCAGTGAAGCAGAGAGGGTGTGCAGCGCCTCTATATCGGGCCAGATCGTGACATAGTTCGGATGGAGTCCGTCTGTGGCTTTCGGCCTGGACATGATTGTGCTTGCCATGTTCGGCTTGATAGCTGTCGTCGCGCGTCAGGGCACGCCCCCGTGATCCATAGATCGATCTGGCCAGACCTGCTTTATTCTGCAGGTCCTGTCGCAGGTCATACGTGTATCCCCGAGCTGTTTTATCTCCGCCTTTATGGCGAGGTAGGACGGGCTGGTGTTTAGCTTGAGTTGCCATTTTGTCCCGGCCACGTGGTGGTCGATCAGCCGCATTACGCGCTAATGGTACGGGCACAAGTGCCTCGTCATCGAATTGACGTAGCAGTTTACGTTTCGGGTAAATTTTGGTTGGGCGCTCGAGGCTATATTCCTCTGCTGCCAGGACGTTAGTCCATCTATCGTTGAGCAGATCTTGATCAGCTAGAAGCTGTTGCTGCTTCTTTTTCAGGCTCCTTGCAGTGGCTATTAGCCTTTGCTTAAAGCGCTCCTGCTCGAGAGTTTCCTCAGGCATGATAATGTCTTCGTCGCTGAGGCTCACCTCATCCTTGGAGGGTGGAAGGTAATTAATGTCCTCCAAGTCTTTGTTTGCAGCCTATTCATCAGGGCTAACTTGCCCATCCTCCCGATCATCTTGTTCAGAGTTTTGCTCGACGGGGTTTTCTTGGTCTTCGGCATCATCCAGAGTGTTGTTTTCTCTCGTGCCGGCATTGTTGTCTTTGTTGCGGCGTGATTTAGAGCGGCGCCGTCGGCGCTTTGGTTGTATCTCGGGAGGTTTATCCTCTACTGGATTTTTCTCATTATTGCTGTCACCCTCCTTGGGTGTATCCACCATGTACACGTCATATAAAGAGGTGGCCGTCCAGCGTCCAGTAAATGGCGGGTTCTCAGCTTGCTCCACTCTGGCATCGTTGTCCATACTGCCGATGTCTTCGGAGCCATAACCGAGCATGTCAGTTAAGTCCTCTACTGTGGCGATGAAGTGAGTGATGGGTGGGACGTAAAATTCCCTACTCTCGGCCCCTAGTCCGGGCAGGGCGTAGTTCGGACGTTGCTCCTCCGTAATCATGAGGGATCGCATCAAGTCCAGAGCCTCGCTTAAAGGCGAGGTTGGTCGAGGGAGAAAAGAATCCATGGAGTATGGAGGGAAGGGAATTCCTCGGCCGAGCTCACATGATGCTGACTCCGAGAGTTTGGAGCTAGTGTCCAGGGAAGAGTCCGGCTTGGTGATGGTTGTAGGTGACACTGCTTCCTCCGGCTCTCCCGTACTGGGCCTAGTGGCCACAGATAGTCCCGCGAGTTTAGAAATCCCTCTTCGGTCCTGGCGAGGCGCTCCGGCTCTAATGCCAAAGCGGAGGTTGGGGTCGTGAATCCTTGGAAGATTAAGTCTCCTCGGATATCAGTGACATAATCCAGGTTTCCAAAACTAATCTGGTGACCTAGGGTGTAGCTGTCGATCTGCTCCAGATGGCCAAGTGAGTTGGCCCGCAGTGCGAAGCCGCCAAATATGAAGATCTAGCCGGGGAGAAAAACCTGCCCTAGGGTAGTATCATTGCAGATGATGGATGGAGCCATCGAACCTTTCGGCGGTGACACAGTGGAACTCTCAATGAAAGCACCAATGTCGGTGTCAAAACCGGCGGATCTCGGGTAGGGGGTCCCGAACTATGCGTCTAAGGTTGATGGTAACAGGAGACAAGGGACACAAAGTTTTACCTAGGTTTGGGCCCTCTTGATGGAGGTAATACCCTACATCCTGCTTGATTGATATTGATGAGTATGGGGGTTACAAGAGTTGATCTACCACGAGATCGTAATGGCTAAAACCCTAGAAGTCTAGACTGTATGATTATGATTGCCTCTATAGACTAAAACCTCCTTTTTATATGGACACCGGAGGGGGCTAGGGTTGTATATAGTCGGTTACAGATAAAGGAATCTTCATATCCGAACGCCAGGCTTGCCATCCATGCCAACTTGAGTCCCATCCGGACACAGGAGAGAGTCTTCTGTCTTGTATCTTTACGACCCATCAGTCCAGCCCATGTCCAACAGGTCGGACGCCCAAGGACCCCTTAATCCAGGACTCCCTCACAGGCCGACCATGGATTGAATTTTGGGGTGACAGGCTCTATGGCGTAGACGTCCGTTAGTGCGCACTTGCGCTCCCTCTTGGGGATATGTGTGACGTATATCATGTTCAATATTTTGACCCCAGGGGGAAATTTCTTCTGTCCCCCCTGTGTTTGGTGGGTGGGGCTCATCATCGTCCTTGCTTTGATGCCCTTTCCCCTTGTGTTCGGTATTTAACTTACTGGCTTGTTTAAAAACCAAGCAGTTTCTGTTGGAATGGTCGGCAGGCTTGTCGGGGTGCCATGAATCTGGCAAGGCATGTCGAGTATCTTGTCCAAATTGGATGGACCATCCCTATTTCCTTTGAATGGCTTCTTCCGCTGATCGGGTTTAGAGCCGCTGAATCCGGCGTTGACCGCTGTATCTTCAGTTTCGTCATTGTTGTTTTGATGCTTGTTTTTGTTACGTTGTGGCCTTCCATTGCCATCCCCGACCTCCGAAGTGCCAGGGTCGCTGGTACTATTGTTTCTACGAGCCAACCAGCTATCTTCGCCCACGCAGAAGTGGGTCATGAGTGTAGTAAGAGTTGCCATTGTCTTCGGCTTTTCCTGACCGAGGTGTCGGGCGAGCCATTCGTCATGGACGCTGTGCTTAAAGGCCGCTAAGGCTTCAGCGTCCGAACAGTCGACAATTTGGTTCTTTTTGATTAAGAACTGAGTCCAGAGTTTGCGAGCTGACTCTCCGGGTTGCTGGACTATGTGACTGAGGTCATCTGTGTCCGGTGGCAGGACATAAGTACCTTGGAAGTTGTCTCGATAAGCATCCTCCAAGTCTTCCCAGCTTCCAATAGAGTTCTCTGGGAGGCTATTCAACTAGTGTCGTGCTGGTCCCTTTAGCTTTAGGGGGAGGTATTTAATGGCGTGGAGATCGTCACCATGAGCCATGCAAATATGGAGAAGAAAGTCTTCAATCCATACATTGGGATATGTCGTTCCATCATATGCTTCAATGTTTACGGGTTTAAACCCCTTTGGAAACTGGTGCTGCATTACCTCATCAATGAAGCACAAGGGGTGTGCGGCGCCTCTGTATAGGGCAACATCACGACGGAGTTCGGATGACATCCGTGTTTGGTTTTCTGCCTGAGGTTGGTTATGCTTATCGCGCCAAGCCTGATGGCCGTCATCTCATGTTGGAGCACGTCCCCGATCCATAGATTGATCTCATTTGACCGGCTCTATTGTCCAGGTCCTGACGTAAGTCGTAGGTGTAGTCCAGAGCCGCTACCTCTTTGCCTTGATGGCGAGGTGGTGTGGGATGGTGTCCGGCAAAAGCAGTCGTTTTGTCTCGTCCACGTGGTGGGCGATCTGGTTCGGCAGCGTGATTATATCTTGACGGTATTGGCTCAAGGGCCTCGTCGTCAAATTGTGGTAGTAGCCTATGTTTCAGATAACTCTTTGTTGGGCGATCGAGACCATATTCTTCGGCCGCCAGGAACTTGATCCAGCTATCGTTGAGCGTATCCTATTCGTCTTGAAGCTGCTGCTGTTTCTTTTTAGGCTCCTTGGGGTGGCGATTGGTTGTCGCTTGAAGCGCTCTTGCTCGAGGGGTTCCTCTGGCACGATGAAATATTCGTTGCCGAGGCTGACATCCTCCTCGGAGACCAGTAGATAGTTACTATCTTCCGAATCCTTGCTATCGACAGGTTCATCTGGGTTGACTTGTCCCTCTTCCCACTCATCCTGCTCGAGAGCGGGTTCAACGAGGCGGTCGGAGTGTTCGGCGTTGTCCGGGGTGTTATTGTCTCCGGTGCCGGTGTTACTGTCCTTGTCCTGACACAATCGTGAGCGGCGCCGCTGACGTCGACGCTTTGGTGGTGCTTCGACGGGCTTGTCCTCAATCGGATCTTGTGTGCCATCGTCATCGTCCTTTTTGGGTGTATCCACCATATGTACGTCATATGTAGAGGTGGCCGTCCAACGCTTAGTGATAGGCGGATTTTGGCCTGGGTCGGCTCCGGCATCATCGTCCATACCGTTGATGTCTTCGGAGGTGTAGTCTAGCATGCCGGTTAAGTCCACGACAGTGGCTACTAAGTGGGTGGTGGGTGGGACACAAAATTCCCCACACTCAGCCCCTAGTTCGAGCTGGACATAGTTCGGAAGTGATAATTCTGTAATGGCAAGAGACCACATTAAGTCCAGAGCCTCATTTAGGAGCGAAGGTTGGACAGGTGATCGGGGACTTGGGGAGCTAGGCATGGTAAACACCACCTGATTGTTCTCAATGGATGCAGACCTCGAGAGTTCGGAGTTAGCATCTAGGGGTGCGTCCAACTTCCTGATGACAAGGGGAGTCTTGTTTGATTCCAGGCTTGTTGGTAATATAGTCACCTCTGGGTCTCCGGCAGGGAGCTTCATAGTTGGAGAGGGTCCGACGGGGCTTATGCTCCCGTCTTCGGACAAGGTGGTCCGCTCTTGATCTAAGGCCAGGGCACGAACGACAGTTGATTCTTGAACGGAGCCTGATGGTGGATCCAATAGGTTTCCCCCTTGTAGATCAGGAACAGCGGTCGGGGCTGAGAATCCTTCGAAGATCAAGTCTCCTAGGATATCAGCAATGTAATTCAGGCTTCTGAACCCGATCTGATGACCAGGGGCGTAGCTATCAATCTGTTCAAGGTGACCAACTGAATTGGCACGCAGAGCGAAGCCATCGAACACAAAAAGTTTCCTAGGGAGGAAAGTTTCCACGGAAGAAGCATCATTGTCGATGATTGAACGAGCCATCGAGCCTTCTGCCGACGACACAGTGGATCCCTCAATGAAAGCACCAATGTCAGTGTCAAAACCGGCCGATCTCAAGTAGAGGGTACCGGACTGTGCGTCTGAGGATCGAAGGTAACAAGGGACAGGGGGAACGCGATGTTTACCCAGGTTCGGGACCTCTTAATGGAGGTAAAACCCTACGTCCTGCTTGATTGTATTGGATAAGTATAAGGGTTACATGAGTTGATCTACCTTGAGATCGTAATGGCTAAACCCTAGCTGTCTAGCCTCTATGAATTCTGATAGCCTCTACGGACTAACCCCTCCGGTTTATATACACACCAAAGGGGCCTAGGGTTGTACATAGTCAGTTTATAGAGGAAGGGAATTACATATCCGGACACCAATCTTGCCATCCATGCATAGGAGATTCCTACCCGAACACGGGGGAAGAAAGCCTTCTGCCTTATATCTTCACGGCCCAACAGTCCGGCCCATGTCACATAGCCCGAAAACCCGAGGACCTCCTAATCCAGGACTCCCTCAGTAGCCCCTGAACCAGTCTTCAATGACGATATGTTCGGCACGTGGATTGTCTTCGACATTGCAAGGCGGGTTCTTCCTCCTGAGTACTTCAAAGCAATATTCTAAATAAAATAACTATATCCGGCTCTGTATAATTGCGGCAACCCTTGGTCACGAAGGTAAGATACCCAATAAAACAGTGTCTTTTCACTAACAACTTTTTCCGGCGAAATGCCAAGTCCGGCCTCTTAACATTTCGAACCATTTTTACACATCCCGCTTCGTGTTTCGAGGCACATCCTCCATTGACACGTCCTGTCAAAACAGAGATCGTGTCCGCCCTTTACGGGATCCTCATCAACATCCCGTAAAGGGAGGACACGATCTCTGTTTTGACAAGACATGTCAACGGAGGTTGTGCCTCGAAACACGAAGCGGGAGGTGTAAAAACGGTTCGAAATGTTAAGAGGCCAGATGTGGCGTTTTGCCGAAAAAAGTTCTTAGTGAAAAGACACTATTTTATTGGGTATCTTACCTTCGTGACAAAGGGTTGCCGCAATTATACAGAGCCGGATATAGTCTTTTATTTAGAAGATTGCTTTAAAGTACTCAGGAGGAAGAACCCGCCTTGCAATGCCGAGGACAATCCGCGTGCCGAATATATTGTCATTGAAGACTGGTTCAGGGGCTACTAAGGGAGTCCTGGATTAGGGGGTCCTCGGGTGTCCGGGCTATGTGACATGGGTCGGAGTGTTGGGCCATGAAGATATAAGGAGGAAGGTCTTCCCCCGTGTTCGGGTAGGTGTCGGTATCAAAACCAGCGGATCTCGGGTAGGGGGTCCCGAACTGTGCATCTAAGGCGGATGGTAACAGGAGGCAGGCGACACGATGTTTTACCCAGGTTCAGACCCTCTTGATAGAGGTAAAACCCTACGTCCTGCTCGATTTATTCTTGATGATATGGATATTACAAGAGTTGATCTACCACGAGATCAGAGAGGCTAAACCCTAGAAGCTAGCCTATGGTATGATTGAATGTTATTGTTCTATCCTACGGACTAAAACGCTCCGGTTTATATAGACACCAGAGAGGGTTAGGGTTACACAAGGTCGGTTACAAAGGAGGAGATATCCATATCCGTACTGCTTAGCTTGCCTTCCACGCCAAGTAGAGTCCCATCCGGACACGAGACGAGGTTTTGCATATCGGCCGCCTGCCCGAGGGCAGGTCGTCCCTACTCCTGAACCCAATGAGAACGTTGTGTTCATCTCCCACTTCCTCCGAGGTCTAGGCCTCACCCTGGATCCCTTTGTTAGGGGTTTGATGTTCTATTACGGGCTAGATTTCCATGATCTAGCCCCGGACTCCTTTCTCCACATCTCGGCATTCATTGTCGTGTGTGAGGCCTTCCACCGCATTACCCCTCACTTCGGCCTGTGGCTCAAGACCTTTGACGTGAAGCCGAAGATGGTCGAGGGGCAGTATGCAGCGTGCGGAGGCGCATTAATGAGCAAGATAGCAGGGGCTCCATGGCCAAAAGGTTCCTTTCTAGAGGTGTCCAGATTATGGCAACAGGAGTGGTTTTACATCACAGCTCCCAGAAGTGCCAAGTGGGTGGCTGCCCCTGCTTTCCGCTCGGGCCCTCCACCACAACTGATGTCATGGATTAGCAGAGGACTGAGCTGGGGTCCAGCCAAGGACGTGCCTATACTGCAGAGCCGCATTCAAGATCTCTTCGAAGGAGATTTCAGTCTGGTTATGGTGGTGCAAGTCATGCTGGTTCGTTGAATCCAGCGTTGCAAACGCCGGCCCCTCCGCATGTGGGAGTTCAACCTAGAAGGGCCGCGCACTATTCAGAATTTCCTCGCCCTGATGCACGAGGAGATTTACAAATCATTCTTCGGACCCCAAATAGAGTGTCCGGATACTACCGAGGACGTGGGCCTGAGCAGCAACCGTACCGCCGACCAAGTAAGTAATCCTTTAGCCGAACACACCATCTTTCATTTACCATGACGTCATTCTGAGAAATCGCTCTTTGACCAGGACTGGCTAACGAGGGCGAAGATGATTCGGTGTTCGGGTCCCCTTCCTGAGGGTTTGGAGAATCCGGTACTGGAAAAGATGCTCGAGATAGCACCTTGCCCGGAGCCCTCAAAGGAAGATAAGGGGGGGAATAATGAGGTCGAAAGTGGGCCCCCATCGCTACCAATTCCAATCGAGGGAATGAGCGCCTCCGTGAAGGAGGATAACCAAGGGGAAGAATTTGACCTTCTCTCGCTTCGGGGAAGGAAGAGGACTACCTCTGAAGATCCGGAAACCGAGGCGTCCAAACGGGAGAAGAAGTCTCCACCAGAGGGTCCTACCTTGGAGGGTGCTTTTGCAGCACAAGGTCCGCGCGAGGATCAGCCCTCCAACAAGCTGTAAGTAATCAAAAAGTACTTCAATAGTGGAGATATACTACCTTACCTCTGAGGAAAATAACCGAAGCGTTTATCTTGCAGTTTGGATCTTAGCCCTTCTCAGCAGAGCTCGTCTTCGGGGGATCTTCTTCCGGAGATGATGGAGAGCGAAACGCCTCCCCCGGACTCCCCCGCTCAAGAAGAGGGCGACCTTGAAGTGTCGTCGCAGAGGGCCTCTCCGGATCCGGTTAGGCCAGAAGATAATCCTATAGTCACCTGAAGTCCCCAGCGTCCGGCTCTTGAAGAGAGCAAACAAAAGAGTCCGACATCGTCTGGTATGCGGTCGGACGTACTAAGGGAGCTGTTGGAGCGAGCGGCCATCTCAGAAGAACACCGTACGTTGATGGGTATAGTGATGGAAAGAATTTCGTCCGCCGAAAGCGGATTGCATGAAGCCTTTATGAGTCTACTGACGGGCTTTGAGGTACGTGAAATGATATACTTTTTGATAGTACCACACATTTTTAGGTGTGCCCTGTGTAGATAGCAGCCCCTGAGACTCTGGTTGTCGTTGAGAACGGCGACGAACAGAGGATCGTAGTCCCAGGTAATAACCAAACCGCCTTTATGTGCAGGTGGTGGAAGCTCCGGTGGCTAGCCGGACTAATGAGTTTGCCGAGCTAAAGCGGCAACTGGATGCGGCAGATGCCGACATCGAGCTTGCTAACAAGCGGCTTGACGAGGCACAAGGTAAGTAATGTTTTCTGGTGAATGTCACATAGTAAGAGCAACGTAACGCTAGTATCTTTAATATGTTGTGACTGCTGATGGAGCTGCCACCGTGGAGACCCTTCGGGCGGAACTTGCCCGAGCCAAGGAACAAGCGAGAATTAGTAATGCAGCCGCTTTAAAGGCGGCCGAAGAGTTAAGAGCCGAAAAGGCTGCACATTGCGAGTGCAAAGATAAAATGGCCAAGATGGCTGTAAAGTTAAAAGACACTACCAACCGCTACCAGCTCCTTGAAAAAGAAAACCGAGCGAAGGCGACGGACCTTGAAAAGGCCGTGGTGGCGACCAAAGACACCCGCTCTGCTATGAGGGCAAAGAAGGAAGAGCTGCGTGAAGCCAGGGATATTGCGGCTGGGAAGCCCTTTTTGCTGCGGAGGAAGTTCGGAGATCCACGGTATGCCCCTCTGGATCAGCTATGGAGTTCGGCAGACGCATGTATGGACTTGGCGGCGAGCGCTGTCGATGCGGCCGAATACTTCCGAGATCAAACAGATCGTGAAGTGGACTAGCTGTTCTGGTCGTAGTTTAACGTTCCAGAGCATCCGCTTCCATTGAATGATCAGCTAGCCGAATGGGCCGAACTCAACAGGTTGTCCTGACTCTCCATGAGGTCCGTCGTAGATCATCTGCGGCCGGAAAAACCGAAGCCGAACAGCTTTTTCATCTTAGTGCAGCAGTTCCTTGGAGTGGTGCCACACATCAATGCGATGAAGAGGTCAGCGTGTATAGAGGGCTCGCGGATGGCCCTTGCCCATGTCAAAGCATACTGGGCGGAGCTGGATGCTACCACTGTTGCGGCGCAGGGTTCGGCCATAGGCCGAGTGGCTGCCGAGCACTATTTCGAAGAAGTACTTGAGGCCGCTCGTTTGATAGAGGCCCAGTGCTCGAAGAATATTATGTTTGAGTGACATGTATTCCCATTGTAAACACAATGTGTTTATGAAATTTATTAAGGCTGTATTTACACTTTTGCCTAAAAGTAATATGATGCCTCCTGTGCGGCCGTTTATGTACACATGTGCATAACCTGAAAGATTGCAGTCGTCGGCTTCAGCCCCCATGCATATAATGCGGGGGTGTTCGCAGAAGACGTGTATCCATATGTACACATGTGTATCCATATCGGCTGCCTGCCCGAGGGCAGGTCGTCCCTACTCCTGAACCCAATGAGAATGTTGTGTTCATCTCCCACTTCCTCCGAGGTCTAGGCCTCACCCTGGATCCCTTTGTTAGGGGTTTGATGTTCTATTACGGGCTAGATTTCCATGATCTAGCCCCGGACTCCTTTCTCCACATCTCGGCATTCATTGTCGTGTGTGAGGCCTTCCACCGCATTACCCCTCACTTCGGCCTGTGGCTCAAGACCTTTGACGTGAAGCCGAAGATGGTCGAGGGGCAGTATGCAGCGTGCGGAGGTGCATTAATAAGCAAGATAGCAGGGGCTCCATGGCCAAAAGGTTCCTTTCTAGAGGTGTCCAGATTATGGCAACGGGAGTGGTTTTACATCACAACTCCCAGAAGTGCCAAGTGGGTGGCTGCCCCTGCTTTCCGCTCGGGCCCTCCACCACAACTGATGTCATGGATTAGCAGAGGACTGAGCTGGGGTCCAGCCAAGGACGTGCCTATACTGCAGAGCCGCATTCAAGATCACTTCGAAGGAGATTTCAGTCTGGTTATGGTGGTGCAAGTCATGCTGGTTCATTGAATCCAGCCTTGCAAACGCCGGCCCCTCCGCATGTGGGAGTTCAACCCAGAAGGGCCGTGCACTATTTAGAATTTCCTTGCCCTGATGCACGAGGAGATGTACAAATCATTCTTCGGACCCCAAATAGAGCGTCCGGATACTAGCGAGGACGTGGGCCTGAGCAGCAACCGTACCGCCGACCAAGTAAGTAATCCTTTAGCCGAACACACCATCTTTCATTTACTATGACGTCATTCTGAGAAATCGCTCTTTGACCAGGACTGGCTAACGAGGGCGAAGATGATTCGGTGTTCGGGCCCCCTTCCTGAGGGTTTGGAGAATCCGGTACTGGAAAAGATGCTCGAGATAGCACCTTGCCCGGAGCCCTCAAAGGAAGATAAAGGGGGGGAATAATGAGGTCGAAAGTGGGCCCCCATCGCTACCAATTCCAATCGAGGGAATGAGCGCCTCCGTGAAGGAGGATAACCAAGGGGAAGAATCTGACCTTCTCTCGCTTCGGGGAAGGAAGAGGACTACCTCTGAAGATCCAGAAACCGAGGCGTCCAAACGGGAGAAGAAGTCTCCACCAGAGGGTCCTACCTTGGAGGGTGCTTTTGCAGCACAAGGTCCGCGCGAGGATCAGCCCTCCAACGAGCTGTAAGTAATCAAAAAGTACTTCAATAGTGGAGATATACTACCTTACCTCTGAGGAAAATAACCGAAGCGTTTATCTTGCAGTTTGGATCTTAGCCCTTCTCAGCAGAGCTCGTCTTCGGGGGATCTTCTTTCGGAGATGATGGAGAGCGAAACGCCTCCCCCGGACTCCCCCGCTCAAGAAGCGGGCGACCTTGAAGTGTCGTCGCGGAGGGCCTCTCCGAATCCGGTGAGGCCAGAAGATAATCCTATAGTCACCTGAAGTCCCCAGCGTCCGGCTCTTGAAGAGAGCAATCAAAAGAGTCCGACATCGTCTGGTATGCGGTCGGACGTACTGAGGGAGCTGTTGGAGCGAGCGGCCATCTCAGAAGAACACCATACGTTGATGGGTATAGTGATGGAAAGAATTTCGTCCGCCGAAAGCGGATTGCATGAAGCCTTTATGAGTCTACTGACGGGCTTTGAGGTACGTGAAATGATATACTTTTTGATAGTACCACACATTTTTAGGTGTGCCCTGTGTAGATAGCAGCCCCTGAGACTCTGGTTGTCGTTGAGAACGGCGACGAACAGAGGATCGTAGTCCCAGGTAATAACCAAACCGCCTTTATGTGCAGGTGGTGGAAGCTCCGGTGGCTAGCCGGACTAATGAGTTTGCCGAGCTAAAGCGGCAACTGGATGCGGCAGATGCCGACATCGAGCTTGCTAACAAGCGGCTTGACGAGGCACAAGGTAAGTAATGTTTTCTGGTGAATGTCACATAGTAAGAGCAACGTAACGCTAGTATCTTTAATATGTTGTGACTGCTGATGGAGCTACCACGGTGGAGACCCTTCGGGCGGAACTTGCCCGAGCCAAGGAACAAGCGAGAATTAGTAATGCAACCGCTTTAAAGGCGGCCGAAGAGTTAAGAGCCGAAAAGGCTGCACATTGCGAGTGCAAAGATAAAATGGCCAAGATGGCTGTAAAGTTAAAAGACACTACCGACCGCTACCAGCTCCTTGAAAAAGAAAACCGAGCGAAGGCAACGGACCTTGAAAAGGCCGTGGTGGCGACCAAAGACACCCGCTCTGCTATGAGGGCAAAGAAGGAAGAGCTGCGTGAAGCCAGGGATATTGCGGCTGGGAAGCCCTTTTTGCTGCGGAGGAAGTTCGGAGATCCGCGGTATGCCCCTCTGGATCAGCTATGGAGTTCGGCAGATGCATATATGGACTTGGCGGCGAGCGCTGTCGATGCGGCCGAATACTTCCGAGATCAAACAGATCATGAAGTGGACTAGCTGTTCTGGTCGTAGTTTAACGTTCCAGAGCATCCGCTTCCATTGAATGATCAGCTAGCCAAATGGGCCGAACTCAACAGGTTGTCCCGACTCGCCATGAGGTCCGTCGTAGATCATATGTGGCCGGAAAAACCGAAGTCGAACAGCTTTTTCAGCTTAGTGCAGCAGTTCCTTGGAGTGGTGCCGCGCATCAATGCGATGAAGAGGTCGGCGTGTATAGAGGGCTCGCGGATGGCCCTTGCCCATGTCAAAGCATACTGGGCGGAGCTGGATGCTACCACTGTTGCGGCGCAGGGTTCGGCCATAGGCCGAGTGGCTGCCGAGCACTATTTCGAAGAAGTACTTGAGGGCGCTCGTTTGATAGAGGCCCAGTGCTCGAAGAATATTATGTTTGAGTGACATGTATTCCCATTGTAAACACAATGTGTTTATGAAATTTATTAAGGCTATATTTATACTTTTGCCTAAAAGTAATATGATGCCTCCTGTGCGGCCGTTTATGTACACATGTGTATAACCTGAAAGATTGCATTCGTCGGCTTCAGCCCCCATGCATATAATGCGGGGGTGTTCGCAGAAGACGTGTATCCATATGTACACATGTGTATCCATATCGGCTGCCTGCCCGAGGGCTGGTCGTCCCTACTCCTGAACCTAATGAGAACATTGTGTTCATCTCCCACTTCCTCCGAGGTCTAGGCCTCACCCTGGATCCCTTTGTTAGGGGTTTGATGTTCTATTACGGGCTAGATTTCCATGATCTAGCCCCGGACTCCTTTCTCCACATCTCGGCATTCATTGTCGTGTGTGAGGCCTTCCACCGCATTACCCCTCACTTCGGCCTGTGGCTCAAGACCTTTGACGTGAAGCCGAAGATAGTCGAGGGGCAGTATGCAGCGTGCGGAGGCGCATTAATAAGCAAGATAGCAGGGGCTCCATGGCCAAAAGGTTCCTTTCTAGAGGTGTCCAGATTACGGCAACGGGAGTGGTTTTACATCACAGTTCCCAGAAGTGCCAAGTGGGTGGCTGCCCCTGCTTTCCGCTCGGGCCCTCCACCACAACTGATGTCATGGATTAGCAGAGGACTGAGCTGGGGTCCATCCAAGGACGTGCCTATACTGCAGAGCCGCATTCAAGATCTCTTCGAAGGAGATTTCAGTCTGGTTATGGTGGTGCAAGTCATGCTGGTTCGTTGAATCCAGCCTTGCAAACGCCGTCCCCTCCGCATGTGGGAGTTCAACCCAGAAGGGCCGCGCACTATTCAGAATTTCCTCGCCCTGATGCACGAGGAGATGTACAAATCATTCTTCGGACCCCAAATAGAGTGTCCGGATACTACCGAGGACGTGGGCCTGAGCAGCAACCGTACCGCCGACCAAGTAAGTAATCCTTTAGCCGAACACACCATCTTTCATTTACCATGACATCATTCTGAGAAATCGCTCTTTGACCAGGACTGGCTAACGAGGGCGAAGATGATTCGGTGTTCAGGCCCCCTTCCCGAGGGTTTGGAGAATCCGATACTGGAAAAGATGCTCGAGATAGCACCTTGCCCGGAGCCCTCAAAGGAAGATAAAGGGGGGGAATAATGAGGTCGAAAGTGGGCCCCCATCGCTACCAATTCCAATCGAGGGAATGAGCGCCTCCGTGAAGGAGGATAACCAAGGGGAAGAATCTGACCTTCTCTCGCTTCGGGGAAGGAAGAGGACTACCTCTGAAGATCCGGAAACCGAGGCGTCCAAACGGGAGAAGAAGTCTCCACCAGAGGGTCCTACCTTGGAGGGTGCTTTTGCAGCACAAGGTCCACGCGAGGATCAGCCCTCCAACGAGCTGTAAGTAATCAAAAAGTACTTCAATAGTGGAGATATACTACCTTACCTCTGAGGAAAATAACCGAAGCGTTTATCTTGCAGTTTGGATCTTAGCCCTTCTCAGCAGAGCTCGTCTTCGGGGGATCTTCTTCCGGAGATGATGGAGAGCAAAACGCCTCCCCCGGACTCCCCCGCTCAAGAAGCGGGCGACCTTGAAGTGTCGTCGCGGAGGGCCTCTCCGGATCCGGTGAGGCCAGAAGATAATCCTATAGTCACCTGAAGTCCCCAGCGTCCGGCTCTTGAAGAGAGCAAACAAAAGAGTCCGACATCGTCTGGTATGCGGTCGGACGTACTGAGGGAGCTGTTGGAGAGAGCGGCCATCTCAGAAGAACACCGTACGTTGATGGGTATAGTGATGGAAAGAATTTCGTCCGCCGAAAGTGGATTGCATGAAGCCTTTATGAGTCTACTGACGGGCTTTGAGGTACGTGAAATGATATACTTTTTGATAGTACCACACATTTTTAGGTGTGCCCTGTGTAGATAGCAGCCCCTGAGACTCTGGTTGTCGTTGAGAACGGCGACGAACAGAGGATCGTAGTCCCAGGTAATAACCAAACCGCCTTTATGTGCAGGTGGTGGAAGCTCCGGTGGCTAGCCGGACTAATGAGTTTGCCGAGCTAAAGCGGCAACTGGATGCGGCAGATGCCGACATCGAGCTTGCTAACAAGCGGCTTGATGAGGCACAAGGTAAGTAATGTTTTCTGGTGAATGTCACATAGTAAGAGCAACGTAACGCTAGTATCTTTAATATGTTGTGACTGCTGATGGAGCTACCACCGTGGAGACCCTTCGGGCGGAACTTGCCCGAGCCAAGGAACAAGCGAGAATTAGTAATGCAGCCGCTTTAAAGGCGGCCGAAGAGTTAAGAGCCGAAAAGGCTGCACATTGCGAGTGCAAAGATAAAATGGCCAAGATGGCTGTAAAGTTAAAAGACACTACTGACCGCTACCAGCTCCTTGAAAAAGAAAACCGAGCGAAGGCGACGGACCTTGAAAAGGCCGTGGTGGCGACCAAAGACACCCGCTCTGCTATGAGGGCAAAGAAGGAAGAGCTGCGTGAAGCCAGGGATATTGCGGCTGGGAAGCCCTTTTTGCTGCGGAGGAAGTTCGGAGATCCGCGGTATGCCCCTCTGGATCAGCTATGGAGTTCGGCAGACGCATATATGGACTTGGCGGCGAGCGCTGTCGATGCGGCCGAATACTTCCGAGATCAAACAGATCGTGAAGTGGACTAGCTGTTCTGGTCGCAATTTAACGTTCCAGAGCATCCGCTTCCATTGAATGATCAGCTAGCCGAATGGGCCGAACTCAACAGGTTGTCCCGACTCGCCATGAGGTCCGTCGTAGATCATCTGTGGCCGGAAAAACCGAAGCCGAACAGCTATTTCAGCTTAGTGCAGCAGTTCCTTGGAGTGGTGCCGCGCATCAATGCGATGAAGAGGTCGGCGTGTATAGAGGGCTCGCGGATGGCCCTTGCCCATGTCAAAGCATACTGGGCGGAGCTGGATGCTACCACTGTTGCGGCGCAGGGTTCGGCCATAGGCCGAGTGGCTGCCGAGCACTATTTCGAAGAAGTACTTGAGGGCGCTCGTTTGATAGATGCCCAGTGCTCGAAGAATATTATGTTTGAGTGGCATGTATTCCCATTGTAAACACAATGTGTTTATGAAATTTATTAAGGCTGTATTTATACTTTTGCCTAAAAGTAATATGATGCCTCCTGTGCGGCCGTTTTTGTACACATGTGTATAACCTGAAAGATTGCAGTCGTCGGCTTCAGCCCCCACGCATATAATGCGGGGGTGTTCGCAGAAGACGTGTATTCACACTTAATCCAAAGTCTTGGTCCTAATAAGGAGGTGATGGCGCAGCAAACTAGGCAACCAGACTATAATGCTTTAACACTTTCACTTAGCCATAGGAGTTTGACAGTGGGGCTACTATATAGACCCCGGTGGCTCCGCACTCATCCGAATTCGGGGTGCGTACATGCCTGGCCGGGAAACGGCCCTTCGTTAAAGCGGAGGAATTCTAACATTCCGATAGTTCATCGAGTGGTTGACTAGTCTCACGCTATATCATAACAGTCAGTTTTTGGCTTTCTCTAGTGAGGTGCTCGTCCGGATGAACTAGGGCACAATCACAGTAGTTCTCCTGGTGCCGCCTTAGCCAATCGAGCGGAATGTAAGGCAGCAAAACACAGGAGCCGGGCAAACCCAACATTTGACCAAAGACATGATTCGGAGCTGATGCATATAAGGCCAAACTCGCGACGCCGAACACTCCCTAAGGTATTCGGTCTTTTATGGTATAAACTGGGCCTAAACAGTGCCCTTTGTAAGAAGCCCCTAGTGTCCAGGTACCAGCATTATTCTGACGTGGCCACATGCCAAGACGTCAGCATCCTTCTCAACAGTACTGAGAATCCGAGGGATGTGTATCAACAAGAGAAAGTAAAAAAGGTTTATGCAGGGTCTTAATCTAAAAATAATCCTTGGAACGGGTCCCTGCTGCACGTCTGCGCATGTGTCTCCATTGTGCCGTATCCTGGATGGGTGTAGCACGATGGTCATCTATAAAAGAGAGAAACTTAGGTGAAAAGTTTTCGTGCAAAAAGGTAGGTTTAAAGAAACCATGTACAATTCAAGATGAGTAAAAATTTCCACTTGTCTGCGCGCGTTGAGCCCCTTGTATTTGTAATAGGGGTGTGGCCTATCAAACCTGTGTGAATTACATATAGTTGCGCCGGACTCGTCTAACCGTGTCCGTGGTCTTGACGACCTATCAAATGCTTTAGTTGGTGAGGCCGTTTTTAGTGTGCGGCTGCTAAGGCAGTCGCACTCAAGGATCGCTCAATTTTTCCATCCACTGTAATGATACCATGTGGACCGGGCATCTCAAGCATGAGGGAAGCGTAATACGGTATTGCATTAAAGAGAGCGAAAGCTTCGCGTCCAAGTAGTGCTTGATAGCCACTTTGGAACGGAGCAATGTAGAATGTTAAATTTTCGCTACGGAAGTTATCGGGGAAGCCGAATATAACCTCTAGTAGCAGGGAGCCCGTGCAATGAGCCCCTGGGCCTAGCGTTACTCATTTAAAGGTAGTATTGCTATGGCAAATTTTTGTTGGGTCTATCCCCATTTTGCGGATTGTGTCCTGATATATCAGGTTTAGACTGCTGCCACCGTCCATCAGGACTCGTGTGAAATGGTATCCGTCAATTATTGGGTCTAATACCAAGGCAGCCCATCCTGCATGCTGGATACTTGCTGAGTAATCCCGATGGTCGAAAGTGATCGGTTGAGACGACCAGTGGCAGGACCCTGCGGTGATAGGCCCTTACTAAAATGAATGCGGACGCTATGCTTAAAAGCTGCCAAGGCTTCGGCGTCCGGACAGTCAACTATTTGGTTCTTTTTAGTAAGAAACCTGTTCCAAAGCTTTCGGGCTGACTCTCCGGGCTGTTGAGTTATATGACTCAAATCATCCGCGTCTGGAGGTCGGACATAAGTCCCTTGAAAATTTGCCCGAAAAGCGTCTTCGAGCTCTTCCCAGTTTCCAATGGAGCTTTCGAGGAGGCTTTTAAGCCAGTGCCGAGCTGGCCCTTTGAGTTTGAGGGGTAAATACTTAATGGCGTGGAGATCATATCCTCGAGCCATATGGATATGGAGGATGTAGTCCTCAATCCAAACCCCTGGGTCTGTTGTTCCGTCGTATGCCTCTATGTTTACGGCTTTGAATCCCTTTAGAAATTCATGGTCCAGCACCTCGTCGGTGAAACATAGGGGGTGTGCAGCACCCCTATATCTGGGTGTACCGCGTTGTTCGGATGTTTGTTGTGTTGCATCGTATGCTGGAGCGCACTTGCATGGTCCATAGATGGATCTGGTTGCGCCGTTCTTTTGATGCGAGCCCTCGCGTGGATCGCGTATTGGCTTACGTGCGGCGTTGTTTGCCGCTCTATGTTGGCCGTGAGGTCGTCTATCCGGCCAGATGGCCGTTTTAATTTTTGGTTGCGGGGGATCTAAGGCCTCCTCATCGAATTCAGGTAGCAACTTCCGCTTTGGGTAACTCTTGGTGGGGTGATTACCGACGTACTTCGCTGCTGTGTTGAGCATTTTACTCCATCTAATTCTGAGTGTGTCTTGCGCAACCTTGAGCCTTTACTTCTGCTTTTTTAGACTTCTCGCGGTGGCAACGAGCCTTTGATGGGCATTCTGTTGCTCCGGGTGTCTGTCCGATGTGACATCGTCCGGACTATTATCTTTGATAGAGTCGGGTTGTTCGGTTTGATTCTCCGTGTTGCTGTGGTCCGGCGATGGTTCACCCTGCTCTAATGCTGGGTCTATATGATCGTTGTTTCTGCCGAGGCGGGATTTGGAGCGGCGCTTACGTCACCGATTTGACTGCTTCTCGAGGGGACAACCCTTCGTTGCGTCCTTCCGTTCCTAGTCGTCGTCTTCTTTTGGTGTGTCCACCATGTATATGTCATGTGATGAAGTGGGCGTCCAGTGCCCTGTGGGCGGTGGTTCCTGTTCGTCTCCTGCATCGTCGTCCATACCATGGATGTCTTCGGAGTCAGATTCGAGCATGTCGGTTAAGTCATCGACAGTGGCTACTAAGTGGGTGGTGGGTGGGCGGCGAATTTCTTCGTCATCCGCATCCCAATCCTGCCGGTCATATTTTAGCCAGGGCTCTCCTGATAAGGAGAGAGACTTTAATGAATTCAGTATGTCGCCGAAGGGCGAGTGCTGAAAGATATCCGCAGAGGTAAACTCCATGATTGGCGCCCAACTGGATTCGATAGGAACGGGCGCAGGCGGTTCGGAGTCCGTGGCCGGAGAAGTATCCGACAGTTTAACAACACGGCTCTCGTGAAGGGTAAGATCGATATTCGGCTCGATCGCCGTTGGGGATGCGGCCTCTATGGCGGGGTCTATCCACCCGTCCATGGGAGGTGCAACTGGCTCCGAATTAAGGGTCGGAGCGGCTGCCGGTGTGATTTCTTGAACACTGTCCGATGGCAGAGCTAAATCGTACTCATCGTGACCGCGTGAAGCACAAGGAGGGGCTCGAATCCGTCGAAGATCAAATCTCCGCGGATATCGGCCATGTAGTTTAAGCTTCCAAACCTGACCTGGTGGCCAGGGGCGTAACTTTTGATCTGCTCCAGATGGCCAAGCGAGTTGGCCCGTAGTGCGAAGCCGCCGAACACAAAGATCTATCCGGGGAGAAAAGTCTCACCCTGGACTGCATCGCTATCGATGATATTAGGAGCCATCGAGCCTAACGGCGACGACACAAAGTAACTTTCAATGAAAGCACCAATGTTGGTGTCAAAACCGGCGGATCTCGGGTAGGGGGTCCCGAACTGTGCGTCTAAGGCGGATGGTAATATGAGGCAGGGGACACGATGTTTTACCCAGGTTCGGGCCCTCTTGATGGAGGTAAAACCCTACATCCTGCTAGATTTATTCTTGATGATATGGGTATTACAAGAGTTGATCTACCACGAGATCGAAGAGGCTAAACCCTAGAAGCTAGCCTATGGTATGATTGTATGTTATTGTTCTATCCTACGGACTAAAACCCTCTGGTTTATATAGACACCGGAGAGGGTTAGGGTTACACAAGGTCGGTTACAAAGGACGAGATATCCATATCCGTACTGCTTAGCTTGCCTTCCACGCCAAGTAGAGTCCCATCTGGACATGAGACGAAGTCTTCAATCTTGTATCTTCATAGTCCAACAGTCCGGCCAAAGGATATAATCCGGCTGTCCGGAGACCCCCTAATCCAGGACTCCCTCAGTAGGACTCTCCTATGCGTGGATGGCAAGATTGGTGTCCGGATATGTAATTCCCTTCCTCTATAAACCGACTCGATACAACCCTAGGTCCCTCCAATGTGTATATAAACCGGTGGTGTTAGTCCGTTGAGGCTATCAGAATTCATAGAGGCTAGAGAACTAGGGTTTAGCCATTACGATCTCGAGGTAGGTCATCTCTTGTACCCCCTATACTTATCCAATACAATCAAGCAGGACGTAGGGTTTTACCTCCATTAAGAGGGCCTGAACCTTGGTAAACATCGTGTTCCCCCTGTCCATTGTTACCTTTGATCCTCAGATGCACAGTTCGGTACCATGTACTTGAGATCGGCCGGTTTTGACACCGACACCAGTGCATCCCAGGTTGCACAGGTAGCTGCCATGTGGCAGCTTTACCGTCTGCCAGTAGACGGCAAAGAGTCTATACAGCCCCTGTTTTTCTTAAATTCATTCAATTTCACAGAATTTCACACACACACACACATATATATACACACACATTTGAAGATACTTTCAACAAGCATAACAACAGATATACATACCAAATCATATCCCCGCCATATGGATATGATCATTCAACACATATACATACCAAATCAAAAGTCCATATGCAACATATATAGCTAGCCAACATATCCAACGACAAGCATACAATGGTTTCATCCATTCATACATATATAGGTAGCAAGTTTCACATTGTTCATCCTACAAAATCAAAACAAAAAGGAAGCACAAGGAGAAGAATAGACTCCATCAACGCAAGCTTCCTCATCGAAAGCAAATCTGTAAATTGGGTATGAAGAAAGTTGGAAGAAGAAGAAGACTAGAAGAGAAAGACTAGCTAGAAGAAGAAGAATTTTTCTTCTCTTTCTTTTTCTCCTCTCCTCTTCTTTATCTTCTTCTTCTTCTAACTAAGGTAGGTAAAAAGCCATTTTTAGCTAAGCTAGGTAAAAATGCTAAGTGTAGGTCATTTTAGAGCTAAGCTAGGTAAATAGGTCATTTTGGAGCTTAGTAAGGTTATTATGTCATTTTCGAGGAAAATAAGCTAAGTCTATGTCATTTTGGAGGTAACAAAGATTATCATGCCATTTTGACCTAAGTATTCTTAGTATGTCATAAATGAACTGAAGAAGCTAAGTACATGTCATTTTTGAGCTAACCTAGGTAGTTATGCCATTTTTTTACCTAAGTAAGCTAATTATGTCATAAATGAACTAGGTAAGCTAAGTATAGATCATTATTGAGCTATCCTAGGTAGTTATGCCATTTTTAGCTAACTAAGCATATTAAGTCATTTAGGAGGAAAAATGCCAAGTATAGGTCATTTTATAGCTATCCTAGGTAAAGTATAGGTCAACTAAGCTTATTATGTCAATTTGGAGAAAAATAAGGTAAGTATAGGTCATTTTGCGCTAACCTAGGTGATGATGCCATTTTTGAGCCAACTTATGTAAGTATAGCTCATTTTTATCTAACTTAGGTAATTATGCCATTTAGGAGGAAAATAAGCTAAGTATGCATTTGTTAAGCAAAGCACTAGAGAAAACTTACCCTCATCACAACAAATGCGAGGAAGATCGCAACTAAGGTAACAATTGATCCAACGACATAATGATACCAAGCCTCATTATCAATGGCATATTTTCTAATCTTCTTAATCTCCAAGCACATTGCATCCATCTTCAAGCACATAGCATTCATATTCATCTTGTGATCTTCGATGATGTCGGCAACATACAGCTCCAATGTCATCTTCTCTTCTTCAATTCTTCTAATTTTTTCTTTCAAATACTCATTTTCTTTTTCAACTAAATTTAACTTCTCGACAAGAGGGTCAGTTGCAAATTCCGGTTCACATACCTCCTAGACTAAAATATCTCTATGTCAACTTGATGGCCATAATTGTCATAAATGAGAAATGCAACAAATAGTTATAAAAGAGAATTTACCACATCCGAATCATAAAACAGACGAGGGCCGATGAGGACGGATATCAAGACCATGGCACTATGTATAAGAAACAATCATACGAAGTAAAAAAATTATACAAGTAACTATATAAATCATACAAGTAACTATATAAATCAAGTACAACATAAAAATTGAATACCTAATAATAATCTGGATCGCCAGGTTCAATAAATGCTTCGGGATCAATAAATGCATCATCATCATCATCTCTATCAGTAATGACGTGCTCATCATCATCATTAATAAATGCATCATCATGTGGAAGGCCACCTTTACGTAATCGGTGAAGCATTGACAGGTCATCCGCAACAATAACCTCTTCTAGTTCAGGCTCTTCTTGTTCCGGCTCAGGAGTGAAGTCGGGTTCACTGTCGCTGTCTACTTCAATGTGCTGGGGTGAAGTAGAGCGGTTCTTGAAACGTTTTTTGGAAAGACATGTTTGTTGGAAGAATTCTCCTTCATATGTGTCTGGGTTACTGTGAGGTTCATAATGCTCTTCATTGGGGGGAGGTGGTCTAACACGTGGCGGCACTTCATAAACGACATCCCAACCATTGAGATTTGGATCACTTTGATAGGCCCACGGTAGATAGAAAACTTGGGTTGCCTGTTGAGCCATAATATAGACATCGGGAACATCCAAATGGGTGTTTTGTTTGATTTGCACTAGCCCTATATGTTCATGAGTCCCTCTAGTCTCCTTCGACTGGAACCAATAACATTTAAAGACTACGACGTTTGGTGGGTTTGCACCATAGAATTGAAGTTCATAAATATCTTCAACTCTTCCATAATACTCGGTATCTCCTTCGCCGATAGCAGAGACATAACAATTTTTAGACTTTCGGTCAGCTATAGATAGCTCTTTTCCATAGGTACGAAAGCGATAGCCATTGATGTCGTATTTTTCAAATGAACGGACCTTAATGTCAAAACCATTAGCGATGTGTCTCAATTCGGCATCCATAAACTCTGAATTAGCCTACAAGTTTAATACGAAAGGGATTGTTGCATTAGCCACAAATTAGACGAAGAAATGAAATTGTCTAGTGGAAATTACCATTTGTTTGAACCAAGAGATGAAACCGGGATAGCCGCCTCCATGCTTTGCCGGAGCTAATACTCTTCGACGGAATCCTTTTGGATCACCGCTCCATATGAGAATTTGGTGATGTATCGACTGTATCAAATTTATCCACGAATAAGAGCAGTTCAAAGTAATTAGAACTTGCGAAACAATGTACCGAGAACTTACTCGATGTACGGCCGCACTTCTGTTAGGTTGGTGAAGATATACAACGAAATGATCTGCCATTCTTCAAAATCCAATGTTAAGGAATTAGAATCACCGGCTGGTACGAGATCCCCTTTGAATAGGCCGAGGTTGAATCCACCCTTTTTATGGTCGTCAGCATTGTACCGAGGCTTCGGATTATGCAAATGATGATTTTTGGCTTCGTAGTGTGCTGTCACGAAGTTGCCGTGCCTCCTTAGAAATGAATGCCTCAGCCATCGATGCTTCAATTATACGTTTATTTTTACATTTTGCTCGTAGCATCTTCTGCATCCTCTCAGCTGCCTAGCACTAATGATTTTGCACATACCCCAATCTTGTCTCGGCCGAGAGATGCAAAATCAGGTGCTACATTGGATTAAAGAAGCTCGGCCGAAAGATCTTCTCTAACTTGCAGATCGACTCTGGCACCAACTCTTCCATTTCTTCTAGTAGGCTAGGGCGATAGTTATTTCGCACAAAGAACACGGAAGAAATAGCTTAGCTCTGCCAGTACTAGCCATTCATCCTCAAGGATGAAGCCACGCAACATCACCGAGATTACCCGCTAAATCCATATGTGCCAATCATGACTCTTGAGAGCAAATATCTTCAATTTATCAAGACTCGCTCCCCTCTATAGATTCGCTACATACTCATCGGGGAACATCAACTGCTTTTGCACCCAAAAGATAATTTCCCTCATAGATGGCCTTCCAAGATTGAACTATGCCTTTGGCTTCGTCCAGTTCTGCTTTCCTTTCGGTTCTTTCATGTTTTGTAATGGTCTATCACATAGTGCCTCCAGATCGACTCTAGCCTTAGTATTATCCTTTGACTTTCCCTCTATGCCGAACAATGTACCAAAAAGTGCCTCGGCGATATTCTTTTCGGTGTGCATCACGTCGATGTTGTGTGGGCAAAGGAGGTCTTTGAAGTAAGGCAGATCCCACAAGCATGTCTTGTGAGTCCAAGCGTGTTTCAAATTATACCCCTTGAAATACCCGGGACGCTCTGGATCTGGCTCGAGAGCGTTTAACTGATCCAGGGTCTCTTGGCCTATCAACGCAGGTGGTGTAGAGTTTTTGACAACTCTATGTTGGATGAAGTTCTTCCTGTCTTTCCTGAACTTATGGCAAGGATCCATGAACTGTCTATGCATGTCGTGGCAAGAAAACTTGCGACCGGCATGAAGCCAACGAAACTCAAGAGCTCCCTTGCATGTGGGGCACGGGAACCTTCCATGCACACACCAGCCAACGTAGCGCATACGATGGCAAGTCATGTGTCGAGTACATGTACCAGACACGCATTATGAAGTTTCGTTTGCTAAAGGCGTCGTATGTCTTGAACCAATTATCCCAGGATTCTTGAAATTTGTCCTTCAGCGATTGCATGTACACATTCATATTCTTCGCTAGATAGTTGGGCCCTGGAATTATCAACTTTAGGAAAATGTTCTTTGTTTGCATAATCTGTCCGGGGGGGAGATTGAGTGGAATGACAAATACGGGCCAACAACTGTATTGGGCTGCCGTCAGACCAAACACACTGAACCCATCCGTGCGGATGGCGACTCGAGGATGCCTCAGATCTGCCGCTTTGTCATCATGTAATGCATTGAAGCGCTTCCATGCTTCACCATCTGATGTGTGCACCATCATTAGCTTCCCATTTGCATCTAGTTGGGTTCTTTTGCCCATTTTGTGCCATGTCATCTATCTGGCCGTCTCTTCGACCATGAAAACACATTGAAGTCTTGGTACAATTGGCATATACCGAAGAACATTAACGGGGATTTTGGTCTGTGTCTTCTCACCCATACCGTTGTCTACAACAACATACCTGGATGAGTTGCAAATGGGACAATAGTTCAAGTACGCATACTGAAGCCTAAATAAGGCACATCCTTTCTCATAGGCATGTATCTTCTCATAGGGCATCTTAAGAGCACAGAGGATTTTGTTTGACTGGTACAGGTTTATAGGTAGTACACGGCCTTTGGGTAGAAAAGGTCCAAATACTGTCATCATTGCGTCGTAGCATTCTCTGCCCAGGTTGAATTGAGATTTCAGAGCCATTATTTGTGAGATGATGTCAAGCTGACAAAGCTCAGTGTGCTCGTGGAGAGGACGTTTTGAAGACTGCAACATTTCATTAAAGGCCTTTGCAGATTCCTCCATCTCATCATCCGAGTCCCGAGCATCATCAATGTCTTGCACCATGTCTTCCATCCCGGTACCATGCTTGTGAAGGAAATATGCCCTAGAGGCAAAAATAAATTTGTTATTTATATTTTCTTATATCATGATAAATGTTTATTATTCATGCTAGAATTCTATTAACCGGAAACTTAGTACATGTGTGAATACATAGACAAAACAGAGTGTCCCTAGTATGCCTCTACTAGACTAGCTCGTTAATCAAAGATGGTTAAGTTTCCTGACCATAGACTTGTGTTGTCATTTTATGAACAGGATCACATCATTAGAGAATGATGTGATGGACAAGACCCATCAATTAGCTTAGCATAATGATTGTTAAGTTTTATTGCTATTGCTTTCTTCATGACTTATACATATTCCTCTGACTATGAGATTACGCAACTCCCGAATACCGGAGGAACACCTTGTGTGCTATCAAATGTCACAACATAACTGCATGATTATAAATATGCTCTACAGGTGTCTCTGAAGGTGTTTGTCGGGTTGGCATAGATCAAGATTAGGAATTGTCACTCCGATTATCAAAGAGGTATCTCTGGGCCCTCTCGGTAATGCACATCACTATAAGCCTTGCAAGCAATGTGACTAATGAGTTAGTTGTAGGATGATGTATTACGGAACGAGTAAAGAGTCTTGCCGGTAACGAGATTAAACTAGGTATGATGATACCGACGATCGAATCTCGGGCAAGTAACATACCGATGACAAAGGGAATAACGTATGTTGTTATTGCGGTTTGACCGACAAAGTTCTTCGTAGAATATGTAGGAACCAATATGAGAACCCAGGTTTCGCTATTGGTTATTGACCGGAGATGTGTCTCGGTCATGTCTACATAGTTCTCGAACCCGTAGGGTCCGCACTCTTAAAGTTCGATGACGATTTGTATTATGAGTTATGTGTTTTGGTGACCGAAGTTTGTTCGGAGTCCCGGATGAGATCACGGACATGACGAGCAGTCTCAAAATGGTCGAGAGGTAAAGATTCATATATTGGAAGGTAGTATTCGGACATCGGAATGGTTCCAAGTGATCCGGTGATATGTCACCATCGTATCTACTTTTCGAAACACTTTTAACCTTGTTTTGGACTCTAACTTGCATGATTTGAATGTAACTAACCTGGACTAACGCTGTTTTCAGCAGAATTGCCATGGTGTGATTTTTGTGCAGAAATAAAAGTTTTCGGAATGACTTGAAACTTCACGGAGAATTTTTTTGGAATATATAAAAAATACTAGCGAAAGAATCAACGTCAGGGGGCCCACACCCTGTCCAAGAGGGTGGGGGGCACGCCCACCCCCCTGGGGCGCGCCCCCTGTCTCGTGGGCCCCCTGATGCTCCACCGACCTCAACTCCGACTCTATATATTCACGTTCGGGGAGAAAAAATCAAGGAGAAGGATTCATCGCGTTTTACGATATGGACCCGTCACCAAGCCCTAATCTATCTCAGGAGGGCTGATCTGGAGTCCGTTCGGGGCTCCGGAGAGGGGAATCCGTCACCATCGTCATCATTAACCTTCCTCCATCACCAATTTCATGATGCTCACCACCATGCGTGAGTAATTCCATCATAGGCTTGCTGGACGGTGATGGGTTGGATGAGATTTATCATGTCATCAAGTTAGTTTTGTTAGGGTTTGATTCCTAGTATCCATTATGTTCTGAGATTGATGTTGCTATGACATTGCTATGCTTAATGCTTGTCACTAGGGCCCGAGTGCCATGATTTCAGATCTGAACCTATTATGTTTTCATGATATATGTGAGTTCTTGATCCTATTTTGCAAGTCAATAGTCACCTACTATGTGTTATGATCCGATAACCCCGAAGTGACAATAATCGGGACCACTCCCGGTGATGACCATAGTTTGAGGAGTTCATGTATTCACTAAGTGTTAATGCTTTGTTCCGGTACTCTATTAAGGAGGCCTTAATATCCCTTAGTTTCCAATAGGACCCCACTGCCACAGGAGGGTAGGACAAAAGATGTCATGCCAATTCTTTTCCATAAGCACATATGACTATATTCGGAATACATGCCTACATTACATTGATGAACTGGAGCTAGTTCTGTGTCACCCTATGTTATAACTATTGCATCAGGAATCACATCCGACATAATTATCCATCACTAATCCAATGCCTACGAGCTTTTCACATATTGATCTTTGCTTAGTTACTTTTCCGTTGCCACTGTTACAATCACTACAAAACTGCTACTGTTACTTTTGCCACCGTTACCGTTACTTCCATATTACTTTGCTACTAAATACCTTGCTGCAGATATTAAGTCTTTCAGGTGCGGTTGAATTGACAACTCAACAGTTAATACTTGAGAATATTCTTTGGCTCCCCTTGTGTTGAATCAATAAATTTGGGTTGAATACTCTACCCTCGAAAACTGTTACTATCCCCTATACTTGTGGGTTATCAAGACTATTTTCTGGCACGATTGCCATGGAGCATAGCTCTATTCTTTGAGTCACCTGGGATTTATATCTGTTGATCACTATGAAGAACTTGAAAGATGAAAGAACCAAGATTTTTCCCTCAACTATGAGGGGAGGTAAGGAACTGCCATCTAGCTCTGCACTTGATTCACCTTCTGTTATGAGTAAACTTGCGACACCTACTCCTACTATTCATTCTAATATGTCGCATGTTATTGAGGATGCCACTTCTGCTTTGCATGATGCTTATGATGAAACTACTTCTATGCTTGATAATACTATGCCACTAGGTGAATTTCTTGATGAACAACTTGCTAGGGTTAGAGAGAATGAAATTATTGAAACTGATAATATTGATGAAAGTGATGATGAAGATTCTCCCCCTAAATATGAATTGCCTGTTATGCCTGAGGGTTATGTTATGGATGAAGAAACCGCTAGAGACTTTTTAACTTGCAATGATAGATATGATCTTAAGAAACTGTTAGCTAAGTTGAAAGAAAAATCTTTGAATGCTAGAATGAAATATGACCCTGCTTTTGCTACTTCACCTATCTGTACTTCTGATAAGGATTATGAATTCTCTGTCGATCCTGAGTTAATCACTTTGGTTGAATATGATCCTTTTTATGGCTATGAATCTGAAACTGTTGTGGCACATCTTACTAAATTAAATGATATAGCCAACATGTTCACTAATGATGAGAAAACTCGCTATTACTTTATCTTTAAGTTGTTTCCGTTCTCATTAAAGGGTGATGCTAAAACATGGTTTAATTCTCTTGATCCTGGTTGTGTGCGTAGTCCCCAGGATATGATTTATTACTTCTCTGCTAAATATTTCCCCGCTCATAAGAAACAAGCTGCCTTAAGGGAAATATATAATTTTGTGCAAATTGAAGAAGAGAGTCTCCCACAAGCTTGGGGGAGGCTTCTCCAATTACTTAATGCTTTGCCTGATAATCCTCTCAACAAAAATGAAATACTTGATATCTTTTATAATGGACTAACCGATGCTTTCAGAGACCACCTGGATAGTTGTGCTAGTTGTGTTTTCAGGGAAAGAACTGTTGATCAAGCTGAATTGCTATTGAATAATATGTTGAGTAATGAAAATGATTGGACACTTCCTGAACCAACTCCTAAGCCAACTCCGAAGAGAAGGGGTATTCTATTTCTCAGTCTTGAAGATATGCAAGAGGCAAAGAAATCTATGAAAGAAAACGGTATTAAATCTGAAGATGTTAAAAATTTAACGCCTATTGAAGAAATACATGGTATTGATAACCCGACACAGGTAGTAAAGGTAAATTCTCTCTATAGATTTGATAAGGGTGAAATCCCATCTACTAAGTTTGCTAGCCAATGCTTGGATGAGTTTGATAATTTTATGGTTAAACAAGAAGACTTCAATGCTTATGTTGGTAGACAATTGAAACACAATGCTTATATGATTGAAAACTTGAGTCATTATATGTCTAGAGTTAAAGGTGAACTTAAACTTATTAGAAAACATGCTTCTATGGTTACCACTCAAGTAGAACAAGTACTTAAAGCTCATAATGATTTGCTCAATGAGTTAAATAATAAGAAAAATGAAAATGTTGTTAGAGTTGTGACTAGAGGGGGTAAAATGACTCAGGAAACTTTGTATCCTGAGGGCCACCCTAAGAGAATTGAGGAAGATTCTCAGAGAACTAATGTTGATGCACCTAGTTCTTCTAAGAAGAAGAAAATGAAAAATGATAGGACTTTGCATGCTTCTAGTGAACCTATTGTTGACACACCTGAGAATCCCAATGATATTTCTATTTCTGATGCTGAAACACAATCTCATAATGAACATGAACCTAGTGATAATGTTAATGATGATGTTCATGTTGATGCTCAACCTAGCAATAACAATGATGTAGAGATTGAACCTGTTGTTGATCTTGATCACCCACAATCAAAGAATCAACGTTATGATAAGAGAGACTTCGTTGCTAGGAAGCACGGTAAAGAAAGAGAACCATGGGTTCAGAAACCCATGCCTTTTCCTCCTAAACCTTCCAAGAAAAAGGATGATGAGGATTTTGAGCGCTTTGCTGAAATGATTAGACCTATCTTTCTGCGTATGCGTTTGACTGATATGCTTAAAATGAATCCTTATGCCAAGTATATGAAAGATATTGTTACAGATAAAAGAAAGATACCGAAAGCTGAAATTTCCACCATGCTTGCTAATTATACTTTTAAGGGTGGAATACCAAAGAAATTAGGAGATCCAGGAGTACCAACTATACCATGCTCCATTAAAAGAAACTATGTTAACACTGCTTTATTTTTTCTTGGAGCCGGTGTTAGTATTATGCCTCTCTCTTTATATCATAGACTTGATTTGAGTAAGTTGACACCTACTGAAATATCTTTGCAAATGGCCGATAAATCAACTGCTATACCTGTCGGTATTTGTGAGGATGTGCCTGTTGTAGTTGCAAACATTACTACTTTAACGGACATTGTTATTCTTGATATTCCCAAGGACGATAGTATGTCTATTATTCTTGGTAGACCCTTTTTGAATACTGCAGGGGCTATTATTGATTGCAACAAAGGCAATGTCACTTTTCATGTTAATGGTAATGAGCATATGGTACACTTTCTGAGGAAACAACCTCAAGTCCACAGTATTAATTCTATTGGAAAAACTTCAACGATTACTATTGGAGGTTTTGAATTTCCTCTTCCTACTGTCAAGAAGAAATATGATATTCTTATTGTTGGGGATGTGCATATCCCCGTTAAGGAACTTAGCGTTATTCGAAAATTCTCCGGTTTCATGCGATTCGGAATGAGTTTGTTAACAAGACTTGATGAACCTTGTTAGTGGGTTCCTTTTGATGAGCATGAGATGGATGAAGTTAGAAACACAACCCTCTGTACCCTCCTTTTACTTTCTGTTATTTAGATTAAATAAAGCAAAAATAGTATTTTCTTTCTGTTTTCTGAATTATCCTTACAATAAAAACATACCACGAAAATAAAAGTTCTCCAAATGTCCTGAAAATTTTATATAATTTTTTCTAGAATATTTAAGAATTATTGGCACTAAGAACACACCAGGGGGCCACACCACCTAGCCACGAGGGTCCAGGGCGCGCCCACCCCCTGGGGCGCGCCCCCTACCTCGTGGACCCCACGTGGCCCCCCTCCACTTATTCTCACACCCACACACTTTGTCTTCCTCCAGAAAAAATCCTCCACCAGCTCAAACCCGAGTTCTAGCTCATCTTGCTGCCATTTCGATCTCCTTGCTCAAAGCTCCATTCATAAAACTGCTTTGGGGGATTGTTCTTTGGTTTGTGACTCCTCTAATGGTCCAATTAGTTTTTGTTCTAGTGATTTATTTATTACAATTTTTTGCTGCTTAGGTGACCTTGTTCTTGAGCTTGCATGTCAAATTTATGTGGTCAAAAGTAGTTTTAATGCATGATATGGTCTCTAGGCACTTGTGGGAGTAGTTGCTATCAATCTTGTTGAGTTTGATTCACTTTTATTATTAGTCACTAAAAATTTCAGAAATTTTTCAGAGAAAGAAAATGATGAAGTGATTGTTGAGGGGCTCTTCGAGCCGAAGCTCGAAGGATAAGCAAAGTGAAGAGAATAAGAAGCCCAAATATAATCTCCCTCGCACTTCAGAAGTTCGGCCGTGCGAGTGGCCTTGTGATGAGTTCTTGAGAGCAGCTGGGATTTATGAAGAATTTTATTATTTGGCTGAGAATGTAGGCCTCGTTGACTTCCTCCGCGACCAGCACGAACAGTATCTCCTCCTCACTAATATTTTCGTGATTTTTTTTACTTTCATGCTAAGAAATCACCACCTTCGGTGGAATTTCATTTATATGATGAGGTTAAGGAGATGCCACTATATGAGTTTTGTAGGGTCTGTAAGATACCCTTTGCAGGCAGCATAGAGGAACCACATCGTAATGATGTGGAGGGATTTATTGATATGATTTCTATAGGGGAAACGAGGAAAGTTTCTGATGCAAGAATTACTAGCATACATTTTCCTATTCTATGTTACTTTGCAATATTTGCTAGTAGATGCTTGATTGGCAGCGGGAACAGTGGAAACCTTAGTGTCCCTGATATTGTTATTTTGTGCCATGCTTTGTTTCGTGATACCACTTTCAGTTTAGGTGCTATTGTTGCTAAACGTTTAAATCTGAACCGTACAAAGGGTCCCATCTTTGGAGGCATCTTTGCTTCGCGCCTTGCTGCACACTTTAGGATACCTATTAGGCATTATGAGAAAGAGGAACAGTTGCTGCACCCTATTTTTCTAGATTATAATAGTATGGTAGCACATGATTTCATTGTTAAGGATAAAAAGAAGATGCTTAAGTATAGATTGATATTTGATAAAAACTACTATGAGATTATTACCTTGCCTGCGCCCTCTTTGTTTAAAATATTTTTAGGCATGTACCTCATTTTGCCGAATGCCATTCATGCCTACCGGAGCCTGACATCAGCTCTAGAGCCTGAGCCGGAGCCACCCCTTGATCCTTATCGGCAGTCTGTTTGTCAGTGGGATCCGGAGGATATTGCCAACCAGTGGCACCCAGAGGATACTCCTCCGTACACCGGAGAGGGAGGCTTTGAGCCATGGCCATAGACCAACTCAGGCCAAAAGCCTAAGCTTGGGGGACTATGTATTTCTCACTGACATTGCATTTATATTCGCACACTCATGCTAGTTGTCGGTGCTCATACTTTTTCATTGTATCATCCATGCTAGTTTATTTTATTTTTAAAGCCTTCTTGTTGTGTGTTTGAAAAACCTGAAGAAAAACCAA
The DNA here is from genome assembly GCF_018294505.1 of Triticum aestivum. NCBI lineage: Eukaryota > Viridiplantae > Streptophyta > Magnoliopsida > Poales > Poaceae > Triticum > Triticum aestivum. Next base: position 131,262,700 of record NC_057794.1, read on the forward strand.
AAAAAATACTTGTAGCTTTTAGCTAGTTTACTTTCCATGCTTGTAGTAGTGGTAGTAATTAAAAGAAAACCCAAAAAGATTTCTCGTTTTTCTTTTGCTTGTTGGGAGCTTTCCCGTGTAAATAGTTTTGTTTCTTTTCTTTTCTTTGGGGGTCGAGAGGAGAAGACCATGATGAAAATGTTGAGTGGCTCTTATATGCATTATTGTTGATTTAACAAAGAGCCCATATTACCTTGTCTTCTCCCTTGTATTGAATGCTTGCAGATTCTAGCTTAGTCCAATGCACATGCATTATTATTATTATTATTATCCACACCATTTGGTCGTGCAAGTGAAAGGAAATAATGACGATATATGATGGACTGATTCAGATGAGAGAAGCTGGTATGAACTCGACCTATCTTGTTTTTGTAAATATGATTAGTTTGTCATTCCTGATTCAGCCTATTATGAATGAAACATGTTAGCAATGACAATTAGAGATTATAATTGCTCATTCCATGCTTAATTAGCTAGGAGTTTATAATGGTTTACCTTGCATGCCAACATGCTTTAAAATGGTTGTGACGTGGTATGATAGGGTGGTATCCTCCTTTGAACGATTCGAGTGGCTTGACTTGGCACATGTTCATGCATGTAGTTGATACAAAATCAACATAGCCTCCACGATATTTATGTTCATGGTGAATTATATCCTACTCATGCTTGCACTCAGTGTTGATTAATTTTAATGCATGTTCATGACTATTGTCGCTCTCTAGCTGGTCGCTTCCCAGTCTCTTTACAGCCTTCACTTGTACTAAGCGGGAATACTACTTGTGCATCCACTTCCATAAACCCCAAAAGTTATTCCATAGGAGTCCACCATACCTTCCTATATGCGGTATCTACCTGCCGTTCCAAGTAAATTTGTGTGTGCCAAACTCTACACCTTCAAATGAAATTTTGTTCTATATGCTCGAATAGCTCATGTATCAAGTAGGGTTGTCTATATCTTCCATGCTAGGTGGGTTATTCTCAAGAGGAGTGGACTACGCTCCTCATTCACAATAAAATGGTTGGTAACCGAGATGCCCAGTACCATGCTTAAATTAAAATAATTGCAAACAAAACTCCCCCAGGATTGTTGTTAGTTGGAGACACCCGTTGTTTCGGACAAGCCATGGATTGATGCTTGTTGGTGGAAGGGGGAGTATAAACTTTACCATTCTGTTTGGGAACCGCCTATAATGTGTGTAGCATGGAAGATATCGAGATCTCTCGGTTGTTATGTTGACAATGAAAGTATACCACTCAAAATATTATTCATCTCTATTTCAAAATCGAGCTCTGGCACCTCTGCAAATCCCTGCTTCTCTCTGAGAAGGGCCTACCTATTTACTTTTATGTTGAGTCATCATCCTATTAATAAGAAGCACCAGTTGGAGAGCACCGCTGTCATTTGCATGTATTACTATTAGTTTACATTGAGTATGACTGGATCTCTTTTACCATGAATTACAATGTTTAGTCAGTCCTTGATCTTCAGCGGTGCTCTGCATTGATGTTTTGCGGTCACAGAAAGGGCTAGCGAGATACCATCTTGTTATATCGTATTATGATTGTTTTGATAAAGTGTTGTCATCCGAGATTTATTATTATTGCTTGCTAGTTGATTATGCCATTGATATGAGTAAACATGAGACCTAAAAGTTATTATGATTATGGTTAGTTCATAATCTTTGTTGAAAACTTGAATGTTGGCTTTACATATTTACAACAAAAAGATCAAACAGAGTTTGTAGAAGTTTTTATTTATCACTTTAAGTTTGTCAACTGAATTGCTTGAGGACAAGCAAATGTTTAAGCTTGGGGGAGTTGATACGTCTCCATCGTATCTACTTTTCCAAACACTTTTGACCTTGTTTTGGACTCTAACTTGCATGATTTGAATGGAACTAACCCAGACTGACGCTGTTTTCAACAGAATTGCCATGGTGTTATTTTTGTGCAGAAATAAAAGTTCTGGGAATGACCTGAAACTTCACGGAGAATATTTTTGGAATATATAAAGAATACTGGTGAAAGAATCAACGCCAGGGGGGCCACACCCTGTCCACGAGGGTGGGGGGCGCGCCCTCCTGTCTCGTGGGCCCCCTGATGCTCCACCAACCTCAACTCCGACTCTATATATTCACGTTTGAGGAGAAAAAAATAAAGGAGAAGGATTCATCGCGTTTTACGATATGGAGCCGCCGCCAAGCCCTAATATCTCTTGGGAGGGCTGAACTGGAGTCCGTTCGGGGCTCCGGAGAGGGGAATCCGTCGCCATCGTCATCACCTTCCTCCATCACCAATTTCATGATGCTCACCGCCGTGCGTGAGTAATTCCATCATAGGCTTGCTGGATAGTGATGGGTTGGATGAGATTTATCATGTAATCGAGTTAGTTTTGTTAGGGCTTGATCCCTAGTATCCATTATGTTCTGAGATTGATGTTGCTATGACTTTTCTATTCTTAATGCTTGTCCCTAGGGCCTGAGTGCCATGATTTCACTGAACCTATTATGTTTTCATAAATATATGTGAGTTCTTGATCCTATTTTGCAAGTCAATAGTCACCTACTATGTGTTATGATCCGGTAACCCCGAAGTGACAATAATCGGGACCACTCCCGGTGATGACCGTAGTTTGAGGAGTTCATGTATTCAGTAAGTGTTAATGCTTTGTTTCGGTACTCTATTAAAAGGAGGCCTTAATATCCCTTAATTTCCAATAGGACCCCGCTGTCACGGGAGGGTAGGACAAAAGATGTCATGCAAGTTCTTTTCCATAAGCATGTATGACTATATTTGGAATACATGCCTACATTACATTGATGAACTCGAGCTAGTTCCGTGTCACCCTATGTTATAACTGTTGCATGAGGAATCGCATCCGACATAATTATCCATCACTGATCCAATGGCTATGATCCTTTTCACATATTGATCTTTGCTTAGTTACTTTTCTGTTGCCACAGTTACAATCACTACAAAACTGCTACTGTTACTTTTGCCACCATTACCGTTACTTCCATATTACTTTGCTACTAAATACCTTGCTGCAGATATTAAGTCTCTCAGGTGCGGTTGAATTCACAACTCAACTTTTAATACTTGAGAATATTCTTTGGCTTCCCTTGTGTCGAATCAATAAATTTGGGTTGAATACTCTACCCTCAAAAACTGTTGCGATCCCCTATACTTGTGGGTTATCATCCGGGTATTTTTCCGGAGTACCGAGGGGTTACCGGAAACCCCCGGGGAAGTGTTGGGCCTACATGGGCCTAAGGGAGAGAGAGTGAAGCCCGAGGGGTGTCGGAGTAATTGGACACTGATACCCCGAAGACGGCGAGACAATAAATCAAGACATCGGGGCAAGCAAAGCCCCTCAGTCCGACTGCCCGACCGCTCCTGTCGGCTCCCCGTCCGACTGCTCTGCCTGGTGGGCTGCCGACTGCCGGCTGCCGATTGCGCCAACCAGCTGGCTGCCGACTGCAGCCCGACCCGACACCGACAAGACCCCGATGGGACGGCCATACCGCGGACGAGACATCTGTACCGCAATGCCATCATCTACAGTGTACCTGTCCCCTTGGCACTATTCTGTAAAGTGCCCAGGGGACAAGCATGACATGCACCATGCCCCATACATGGCTTGGCTTGTAAGCTATCCAAGGTAGCTTAGAACCAACGCCATGTCCCATGCCCACTACACACTATATATAGCTAGCTATCCATCCATCCTCACACACGTATGAGCACACACTCATTCTACTGACTGCCCATGCCCACTACGCACGCCGACTCCCGCGCCCCGAGCTCGGCCTCCCGTCGTGGAAGCCGCTTCCGACCTCTCCGCGCCGACTCCTCCCCGCCGGGTGCTCCGAGCCGGGTCCCCTGCGTCGGCTCCGGCTTCCCGCAACCCGGCTCCACGCCCGCTCCTGCTGCCGGCTTCGCGGCAGCCCCGCGCCGGTTCCCCGCCCCGAGATGGCCGGCCCCCGCGCGCCCTGGCCGGCTTCCGCGACAGCCCCTCCGGCTCTGGCCCCGCTCCACCTCCTCGACGCACCAGACTCTGACTCCTTCCCCGTGCCGGCTTCGCTCCGCCTCCCGGGTGCGCCCCGCGCCGACTCCGAACCCGGCCTGCCGGCTGTGGGGCCCGGCCGCCTGCTGGCTCCGTGCTGACTCCGAGCCCGGCCTGCGGGCTGCGCGACCCGGCCGCCTGCTGGCTTCGCACCGGCTTCTGCCCGCTGTGCCCGCCTGCGCCGGCTCCCGCATGCCAGCCCCGCTTGCCACCTTGCCTGGCCAGCTCCGCCTCCCTCCGCGGGGCGTCGCTCCGCTGCGCGCCATGCCCGACTCCCGCCGGTTGTGTCTGTACACTCTATTGCCGGCTACGGAGGCGGAGAAAGAAATAAAAGAGAAAAAAAGAAGAAGAAGAAAAAGGAAGTGGGATCCAGCTGCTCGCGTGGAGTCGGCTGGGACGAGAGAAATAAGAAAAAAAAGTGGCCGGGCGGTGGCGTCCGACATGCAGTCAGATAAGAGAAATAAGAAAAAAAAGAAATGTGCATCCGACTGCCAGATGTGCGTCCGACTGCTGGCTGCCTAATCGGCTGCACAGAGCTCGACTGCTGTGTCGGAGTCCGCCCGCCCGATGGCTGAAGATGGAAAAAGGACAAGAAAAAGTAGTTGCCGGGAGATCCGGACCGACTGCTCAGCTGTTGGCCCCGATCTCGGGGGCTACACCCAGCGGGTGCGCTGACGCGCCCCCGCGAAGATTGCAGACAAGAGAAGAGTTTTGCCCGGCTTCCAGCAGCCGATAGAAGAGAACAAGAAGAAAAAAGGTGCTGCAAGACGCCTCGCCGCCTGGCTGGTCGAGCCTGACCGGCCGGGACCCCCTTCGGGCACCCGGAGGCTCGAAGACTACACCCAGTGGGCGCGCCGGCGCGCTCAGCAAGCGTTGAGCCACGCCGGCTGTCTTCGGCGAACTCCGCCTCAGCTACACGAAAATCAATGTGAGCTCCTCACCCGCATATTTTTGCACCGCAAGAGCAGGGATAACCCCAAGCGATGCTCGGGGGCTATCTCCCATTTTATTACAGTAGCATCACTGTTCGCCCCGGCGCAAGCCAGAGTTGGCCCGGGGGCTGGCCTCTTGGCCTGAGACGTTAGTTCCCATAGACGGCTTAGTACCGTGCGCGATACCAAAGGCCCACTCTTAGTCACAGACCACAGAGAGGCTGTCCGACTAGCAAGAGTGAACGCTGGAGGCCACCCACGCGAAAAACGTCCGGGAAGAAAAATGGATCAGGCAATCCGGCCGTTTCCTTTACAAGTTTCTACTCGGTTGAATCTGCTCCCAGACTCTGAGTATTGTACACTCCACTTCGCGGCCCACTCTCAGCCACAGACCGCAGAGCGGATGTCTGGCAAGCAAGAGCACAAGCCAAAAAGCGGAGGGAACACGAAAAAGATTAAGGGGGCTCAGACGAAACCGAGTTAGCACCCTCTGCATAAAACTTACAATGCTAAAAGCAAACATTTGATATATCTGCGTGGACTAACTTTGTCTTTTTCATGATCATTTCCATGAACACTTGCAAAAAAACCTCCGCCCAACTTTGCCAAGTTGCCCGGAGGCTTGGGGGCTACTGTCGGAGTAATTGGACACGGATACCCCGAAGACAGCGAGACAATAAATCAAGACATCGGGGCTAGTAAAGCCCCTCAGTCCGACTGCCTGACCGCTCCTGCCGGCTCCCCGTCCGACTGCTCTACCCGGCTGGCTGCCGACTGCCGGCTGCCGACTGCGCCAACCAGTCGGCTGCCGACTACGCCAACCAGCCGGCTGCCGACTGCGCCAACCAGCCGGCTGCCGACTGCAGCCCGACCCAACATCGACAAGACCCCAACGGGACGGCCATACCGCGGACGAGATAGCTGTACCGCGACGCCATCATCTACAGTGTACCTGTCCCCTTGGCACTATTCTATAAAGTGCCCTGGGGACAAGCATGACATGCACCATGCCCCATACATAGCTTGGCTTGTAAGCTACCTAAGGTAGCTTACAACCAACGCCATGTCCCATGCCCACTACACACTATATATAGCTAGCCATCCATCCATCCTCACACACGTATGAGCACACACTCATTCGGCCACTAGAGCATGCTTGCTCATCCCGGCCACAGATACATACATGAGGCTAGTAGCGTATAGCACTCATCTAGATACAGCTCCAGGAGCACTCTGTACTACAGATATACCACATATACTCAGACATGCAGGAATAGGGGCGTTATCTCTCCAGAGAGCCCAGAACCTGGGTAAACTACTGCGTGCTATTCGCATACCCGCTCCCGGGCCTATCAGCAGCAGTCTTGCCCTCACACGAAGCCACCTTGTGGCGTATGTCGTCTTGCACCCCCCGTGAGAATACCACGACAAGGGGGGTGGCGCGCGCCCCCTCCTAGGGAGTTTGAATAGGACAAGGAGGAGGGGCGTGACCCCCTTTCCCCTCCCTCTCCCTCTCCTTCCTTTTCCCTCCGGTGGAAGAAAGGAAAAGGGGGGGCGAATCCTACTAGGAGTGGAGTCCTAGTAGGACTCCCCCCATGGAACGCCCCCTCCTTTATATACGGGGGCGGGGGGCACCCCAAAGATATATCAATTGTTCTCTTAGCCGTGTGTCGTGCCCCCTCCACAGTTTAGTCCTCTGGTCATAGCGTCGTAATGCTTAGGCGAAGCCCTGTGCGGATCACATCACCATCACCGTCACCACACCATCGTGCTGGCAAAACTCTCCCTCGACCCTCTGCTGGATCAAGAGTTTGAGGGACGTCATCGAGCTGAACGTGTGCTGAACACGGAGGTGCCGTACGTTCGGTACTAAGATTGGTTGGATCGTGAAGACGTTCGACAACATCAACCGCGTTAACCTAACGCTTCTGCTTTTGGTCTACGAGGGTACGTGGACACACTCTCCCCTCTCGTTGCTATGCATATCCTAGATAGATCTTGCTTGATCGTAGGAATTTTTGAAATTGCATGCTACGTCCCCAACAGTGGCATCTGAGCCAGGTCTATGCCTAGATTATATTCACGAGTAGAACACAATGAGTTGTAGGCGATAATAGTCATACTGCTTACCACCAACATCTTATTTTGATTCGGCGGTATTGTTGGATGAAGCGGCCCGGACCAACATTACCTGACCACGTTCATGAGACCGGTTCTACCGACATGCTTTGCACACAGGTGGTTGGCGGGTGTCTGTTTCTCCAACTTTAGTTGAATCGAATTTGACTACGGTCGGTCCTTGTTGAAGGTTAAAACAACACACTTGACGAAAAATCATTGTGGTTTTGATGCATATGTAAGAACAGTTCTTGCTAGAAGCCCATAGCAGCCACATAAAACATGCAACAACAAAGTAGAGGACGTCTAACTTGTTTTTGCAGGGCATGTTGTGATGTGATATGGTCAAGACATGATGAGCTATAAATTGTTGTATCAGATGATCATGTTTTGTAAAAGTTATCAGGAACCGGTAGGAACCTAATGGTTGTCGCTTTATTGTATGAAATGCAATTGCCATGTAATTGCTTACTTTATCACTAAGCGGTAGCGATAGTCATAGAAGCAATAGTTGGCGAGACAACAACGATGCTATGATGAAGATCAAGGTGTCAAGCCAGTGACGATGGAGATCATGACAGTGCTTTGCAGATGGAGATCAAAGGCACAAGATGATGATGGCCATATCATGTCACATATTTTGATTGCATGTGATGTTTATATTTTATGCATCTTATTTTGCTTAGCACGGTAGTAGCATTATAAGATGATCCCTCACTAAATTTCAAGGTATAAGTGTTCTCCCTGAGTATGCACCGTTGCTATAGTCCGTCATGCCGAGACACCACGTGATGATAGGGTGTGATAAGCTCTATGTTCACATACAACGGGTGCAAGCCAGGTTTGCACATGCAAAATACTTGGGTTAAACTGGATGAGCCTAGAATATGCAGATATGTCCTCGGAACACCCAGACCGAAAGGTCGAACGTGAATCATATAGTAGATATGACCAACATAGTGATGTTCACCATTGAAAACTACTCTATCTCACGTGATGATCGGACATGGTTTAGTTGATATGGATCACGTGATCATTTAGATGACTAGAGGGATGTCTATCTAAGTGGGACTTCTTAAGTAATATGATTAATTGAACTTTAATTTATCGTGAACTTAGTCCTGATAGTTTTTGTATATCAATGTTGTTATAGATCAATGGCTTGTGCTACCGTTCCCTTGAATTTTAATGCGTTCCTAGAGAAAGCTAAGTTGAAAGATGATGGTAGCAACTACACGGATAGGGTCGTAAGTTGAGGATTATCGTCATTGCCGCATAGAAGAATTATGTCCTGGAAGCACCACTAGGTGCAAGACCTGCTGTAGGAGCAACTCCGGACGTTATGAACATCTGGCAGACTAAAGCTGATGACTACTCGATAGTTCAGTGTGCCATGATTTACGGCTTAGAATCGGGACTTCAAAGACGTTTTGAACGTCATGGAGCATATGAGATGTTCCAGGAGTTGAAGTTAATATTCAAGCAAATGCCCGAGTTGAGAGATATGAAGTCTCCAATAAGTTTGATAGCTGCAAAATGGAGGAGAACAGTTTTGTCAGTGATCACATACTCAGAATGTCTAGGTACCATAACCACTTGACTCAGCTGGGAATTAATCTTCCTGATGATAGTGTCACTGACATAGTTCTTCGATCACTGCCACCAAGCTATAAAGGCTTCGTGATGAACTATAATATGCAAGGGACCGGAAAGACAATTCCCGTGCTCTTCGCGATGCTAAAGGATGTAGAGGTAGAAATCAAGAAGGAGCATCAATTGTTGATGGTTAGCAAGACCACTAGTTTCAAGAAAAAAGGGCAAAGGGAAGAAAGGGAACTTCAAGAAGAATAGCAAGCAAGTTGTTGCTCAAGGGAAGAACCCCAAGTCTGGACCTAAGTATGAAACTGAGTGTTTCTACTGCAAAGGGACTGGTCACTGGAAGCGGAACTTCCCCAAGAATTTGGCGGATAAGAAAGATGGCAAAGTGAAAGGTATATTTGATATACATGTTATTGATGTGTACCTTAATAATGCTCATAGTAGCACTTGGGTATTTGATACTGGTTCTGTTGTACATATTTGCAACTAGAAACAGGGGCTACGGATTAAACGAAAATTGGCTAAGGACGAGGTGACGATGCGCGTCGGAAATGGTTCCAAGGTTGATGTGATCGCTTTCGGCACGCTACCTCTACATCTACCTTCAATATTAGTTTTAGACCTGAATAATTGTTATTTGGTGCCAGTGTTGAGCATGAACATTATATCTGGATCTTGTTTGATGCGAGACAGTTATTCATTTAAATTAGAGAATAATGGTTGTTCTATTTATATGAGTAATATCTTTTATGGTCATGCACCCTTTATGAGTGGTCTATTTTTCTTGAATCTCGATCATAGTGATACACATATTCATAATATTGAAGCCAAAAGATGCAAAGTTAATAATGATAGTGCAACTTATTTGTGGCACTTCTGTTTAGGTCATATTGGTGTAAAGCGCATGAAGAAACTCCATGCTGATGGGCTTTTGGAATCACTTCATACTTGTGAACCATGCCTCAGGGGCAAGATGACTAAGACTCCGTTCTCTGGAATAATGGAGCGAGCCACTGACTTATTGGAAATAATACATACTGATGTATGCGGTCCGATGAGTGTTGAGGCTCGCGGCGGGTATCGTTATTTTCTGACCTTCATAGTTGATTTGAGCAGATATGGATATATCTACTTAATGAAACATAAGTATGAAACATTTGAAAAGTTCAAAGAATTTCAGAGTGAAGTGGAAAATCATCGTAACAAAAAAAATAAAGTTTCTCCGATCTGATCGCGGAGGTGAATATTTGAGTTATGAGTTTGGACTGTGTTTGAAACAATGTGGAATAGTTTCGCAACACACGCCACCTGGAACACCATAGCGTAATGGTGTGTCTGAACGTCGTAACCGTACTTTATTTGATATGGTGCAATCTATGATGTCTCTTACCGATCTACCGCTATCGTTTTGGGGTTATGCTTTAGAGATGGCTGCATCCACGTTAAATAGGGCACCATCTAAAACCGTTGAGATGACACCATATGAAATATGGTTTGGCAAGAAACCTAAGTTGTCGTTTCTTAAAGTTTGGGGCTGCGATGCTTATGTGAAAAAGCTTCAACCTGATAAGCTCGAACCCAAATCGGAGAAATGCGTCTTCATAGGATACCCAAAGGAAACTGTTGGGTACACCTTCTCTCACAGATCCGAAGGCAAGATATCCGTTGCTAAGAATGGATCCTTTCTAGAGAAGGAGTTTATCTCGAAAGAAGCGAGTGGGAGGAAAGTAGAACTTGATGAGGTAATTGTACCTTCTCCTGAATTGGAAAGTAGTTCATCATAGAAATCAGTTCCAGTGATTCCTACACCAATTAGTGAGGAAGCTAATGATGATGAGAATGAAACTTCAGATCAAGTTACTACCAAACCTCGTAGGTCAACCAAATTATGATCCTCACCAGAGTGGTACGGTAATCCTGTTCTAGAAGTCATGTTACTGGACCACAACGAACCTACAAACTATGAGGAAGCGATGATGAGCCCAGATTCCACGAAATGGCTTGAGGCCATGAAATCTGAGATGGGATCGATGTATGAGAACAAAGTGTGGACTTTAGTTGACTTGCCCGGTGATCGGCAAGCCGTAGAGAATGAATGGATCTTCAAGAAGAAGGCTGACGCTGATGGTAATGTTACTGTCTACAAAGCTCGACTTGTTGTGAAAGGTTTTCGACAAGTTCAAGGAGTTAACTACGATGAGACCTCCTTACCTGTAGCGATTCTTAGGTCTGTCTAAATCATGTTAGCAATTGCCGCATTTTATGATTATGAAATTTGGCAAATGGATGTCAAAACTGCATTCCTTAATGGATTTCTTAAAGAAGAGTTGTATATGATGCAACCAGAAGGTTTTGTCGATCCTCAAGGTGCTAACAAAGTGTGCAAACTCCAGCTATCCATTTATGGACTGGTGCAAGCATCTCGGAGTTGGAATATACACTTTCATAGTGTGATCAAAGCATCTGGTTTCATACAGACTTTTGGAGAAGCTTGTATTTACAAGAAAGTGAGCGGGAGCTCTGTAGCATTTCTAATAATATATGTGGATGACATATTATTGATTGGAAATAATACATAATTTCTGGATAGCATAAAAGGATAGTTGAATAAGAATTTTTCAATGAAAGACCTCGGTGCAGCTACTTATATATTGTGCATCAAGATCTACAGAGATAGATCAAGACGCTTAATTGGACTTTCACAAAGCACATACCTTGATAAAGTTTTGAAGAAGTTCAAAATGGATCAGTCAAAGAAAGGGTTCTTGCCTATGTTACAAGGTGTGAAGTTGAGTCAGACTAAATGCCCAACCACTGCAGAAGATAGATAGAAAATGAAAGCCATTCCCTATGCCTCAGCCATAGGTTCTATCATGTATGCAATGCTGTGTACCAGACCTGATGTGTGCCTTGCTATAAGTTTGGCAGGGAGGTACCAAAGTAATCCAGGAGTGGATCACTGGACAGCGTTCAAGAACATCCTGAACTACCTGATCCGGATGACTCAAAGTCGCAAACCGGATACGTATTTATATTGAATGGTGGATCTGTAAGTTGGTGCAGTTCCAAGCAGAGCGTCATGGAGGGATCTACATGTGAAGCGGAGTACATAACTACTTCGGAAGCAGCAAATGAAGGAGTCTGGATGAAGGAGTTCATATCCAATCTAGGTGTAATACCTAGTGCATCGGGTCCAATGAAAATCTTTTGTGACAATACTGGAGCAATTGCCTTGGCAAAGGGATCCAGATTTCACGAGAGAACCAAACACATCAAGAGATGCTTCAATTGTTGGGTAACGTTGCAGAAAACAAAAATTTTCCTATGGTTTCACCAAGATCCATCTATGAGTTCATCTAGCAACGAGTGATCAGATTGCATCTACATACGTTTTCTTACCTACGTTAAAGCCACAACGTGATTTGTCAACTTCTATTTACCCTTCATAAGGACCCTTTTCATCAAATCCGCTCCAACTAAAGTGGGAGAGACAGACACTCGCCAGCCACCTTATGCAACTAGTGCATGTCAGTCGGTGGAACCGGTCTCACGTAAGCGTACGTGTAAGGTTGGTCCGGGCCGCTTCATCCCACAATACCGTTGAAGCAAAATAAGACTAGTAGCGGCAAGAAAGTTGACAACATCTACGCCCACAATAAATTGTGTTCTACTCGTGCAAAAAGAACTACGCATAGACCTAGCTCATGATGCCACTGTTGGGTAACGTTGCGGAAAACAAAAATTTTCCTACGGTTTCACCAAGATCCATCTATGAGTTCATATAGCAACGAGTGATCGGATTGCATCTACATACCTTTGTAGATCACGCGCGGAAGCGTTCAAAGAACGAGGATGAGGAAGTCGTACTTGACGTGATCCAAATCACCGGAGATCCTAGCGCCGAACGGACGGCACCTCCATGTTCAACACAGGTACGGTCAGCATGATGTCTCCTCCTTCTTGATCCAGCAAGGGGGAATGAGAGGTTGATGAAGATCCAGCAGCACGACGGCGTGGTGGTGGATGCAGGGGTCACCGCAGCAGGGCTTCGCCGTTCTACTGCGAGAGGGAGAGGTGTAGCAGGGGAGAGGGAGGCGCCAAGACTCAAGGGTGCGGCTGCCCCTCCCTCCCCCCTTTATATAGGCCCCCTAGGGGGTGCGCCGACCCTAGGAGATGGGATCTCCTAGGGGGGCGGCGGCCAAGGGGTGGAGTGCCCCCCAAGCCAGGTGGGGCACCCCCCACCCTAGGGTTCCCAACCCTAGGCGCATGGGGTGGGCCAAGGGGGGCGCACTAGCCCACTATGGGCTGGTTCCCCTCCCCACTCTGGCCCATGGGGCCCTCCGGGATGGGTGGCCCCACCCGGTGGACCCCCGGGACCCTTCCGATGGTCCCAGTACAATACCGGTGACCCCCGAAACTCTCCCGATGGCCGAAACTGCACTTCCTATATATAATTCTTCACCTCCGGACCATTCCGGAACTCCTCGTGACGTCCGGGATCTCATCCGGGACTCCGAACAACTTTTGGGTTACTGCATATTATATCTCTACAACCCTAGCGTCACCGAACCTTAAGTGTGTAGACCCTACGGGTTCGGGAGACATGTAGACATGACCGAGATGGCTCTCCGGTCAATAACCAACAGCGGGATCTGGATACCCATGTTGGCTCCCACATGCTCCTCGATGATCTCATCGGATGAACCATGATGTCGAGGATTCAAGCAACCCCGTATACAATTCCCTTTGTCAATCGGTACGTTACTTTCCCGAGATTCGATCGTCGGTATCCCAATACCTCGTCCAATCTTGTTACCGGCAAGTCACTTTACTCGTACCGTAATGCATGATCCCGTGACCAGACACTTGGTCACTTTGAGCTCATTATGATGATGCATTACCGAGTGGGCCCAGAGATACCTCTCCGTTACACGGAGTGACAAATCCCAGTCTTGATCCGTGTCAACCCAACAGACACTTTCGGAGATACCCGTAGTATACCTTTATAGTCACCTAGTTACATTATGACGTTTGGTACACCCAAAGCACTCCTACGGCATCTGGGAGTTACACGATCTCATGGTCTAAGGAAAATATACTTGACATTGGAAAAACTCTAGCAAACGAACTATACGATCTTGTGCTATGTTTAGGATTGGGTCTTGTCCATCACATCATTCTCCTAATGATGTGATCTCGTTATCAATGACATCCAATGTCCATAGTCAGGAAACCATGACTATCTGTTGATCAACGAGCTAGTCAACTTGAGGCTTACTAGGGACATGTTGGTGTCTATGTATTCACACATGTATTACGATTTCCGGATAACACAATTATAGCATGAATAAAAGACAATTATCATGAACAAGGAAATGTAATAATAATCCTTTTATTATTGCCTCTAGGGCATATTTCCAACAGTCTCCCACTTGCACTAGAGTCAATAATCTAGTTACATTGTGATGAATTGAACACCCATGGAATTCTGGTGTTGATCATGTTTTGCTCTAGGGAGAGGTTTAGTCAACGGATCTTCTACATTCAGGTCCGTATGTACTTTACAAATATCTATGTCTCCATCTTGAACATTTTCACGAATGGAGTTGAAGCGACGCTTGATGTGCCTGGTCTTCTTGTGAAACCTGGGCTCCTTGGCAAGTGCAATAGCTCCAGTGTTGTCACAGAAGAGTTTGATCGGCCCCGACGCATTGGGTATGACTCCTAGGTCGGTGATGAACTCCTTCACCCAAATTGCTTCATGCGCTGCCTCCGAGGCTGCCATGTACTCCGCTTCACATGTAGATCCCGCCACGACGCTCTGCTTGCAACTGCACCAGCTTACTGCCCCACCATTCAAAATATACACGTATCCGGTTTGTGACTTAGAGTCATCCAGATCTGTGTCGAAGCTAGCGTCGACGTAACCCTTTACGACGAGCTCTTCGTCACCTCCATAAACAAGAAACATTTCCTTAGTCCTTTTCAGGTACTTTAGGATATTCTTGACCGCTGTCCAGTGTTCCTTGCCGGGATTACTTTGGTACCTACCTACCAAACTTACGGCAAGGTTTACATCAGGTCTGGTACACAGCATGACATACATAATAGAACCTATGGCTGAGGCATAGGGGATGACACTCATCTCTTCTATATCTTCTGCTGTGGTCGGACATTGAGCTGAGCTCAATTTCACACCTTGCAACACAGGCAAGAACCCCTTCTTAGACTGATCCATATTGAACTTCTTCAATATCTTATCAAGGTATGTGCTTTGTGAAAGACCTATGAGGCGTCTTGATCTATCTCTATAGATCTTGATGCCTAATATATAAGCAGCTTCTCCAAGGTCCTTCATTGAAAAAATCTTATTCAAGTAGGCCTTAATGCTGTCCAAAAGCTCTATATCATTTCCCATCAAAAGTATGTCATCTACATATAATATGAGAAATGCTACAGAGCTCCCACTCACTTTCTTGTAAACGCAGGCTTCTCCATAAGTCTGCATAAACCCAAACGCTTTGATCATCTCATCAAAGCGAATGTTCCAACTCCGAGATGCTTGCACCAGCCCATAAATCGAGCGTTGGAGCTTGCACACCTTGTCAGCATTCTTAGGATCGACAAAACCTTCCGACTGCATCATATACAATTCTTCCTTAAGGAAACCATTAAGGAATGCCGTTTTGACGTCCATTTGCCATATCTCATAATCATAGTATGCGGCAATTGCTAACATAATTTGGACGGACTTCAGCTTCGCTACGGGAGAGAAAGTCTCATCGTAGTCAACCCCTTGAACTTGCCGATAACCCTTAGCGACAAGTCGAGCTTTATAGATGGTAACATTACCATCCGCGTCCATCTTCTTCTTAAAGATCCATTTATTTTCTATGGCTCGCTGCTCAACGGGCAAGTCAGTCAAAGTCCATACTTCGTTTTCATACATGGATCCTATCTCGGATTTCATGGCTTCCAGCCATTTGTCGAAATCTGGGCCCGCCATTGCATCTTCATAGTTCGAAGGTTCACCGTTGTCTAACAACATGATTTCCAAGACAGGGTTGCCGTACTACTCTGGTGCGGAATGTGTCCTTGTGGACCTACGAAGTTCAGTAGCAACTTGATCTGAAGTTTATGATCATCATCATTAACTTCCTCTCTAGTCGGTGCAGGCACCTCAGGAACATTTTCTTGAGTTGCGCCATTTTCCGGTTCAAGAGGTAATACTTCATCAAGTTCTACTTTCCTCCCACTTACTTCTTTCGAGAGAAACTCCTTCTCTAGAAAGGATCCATTCTTGGCAACAAAGATCTTGCCTTCGGATCTGAGGTAGAAGGTATACCCAATAGTTTCTTTAGGGTATCCTATGAAGACGCATTTTTCCGACTTGGGTTTGAGCTTTTCAGGTTGAAGTTTCTTGACATAAGCATCGCATCCCCAAACTTTTAGAAACGACAGCTTAGGTTTCTTCCCAAACCATAACTCATACGGTGTCGTCTCAACGGATTTTGACGGAGCCCTATTTAAAGTGAATGCGACAGTCTCTAAAGCATAGCCCCAAAAAGATAGTGGTAAATCGGTAAGAGACATCATAGATCGCACCATATCTAATAGAGTGCGATTACGACGTTCGGACACACCATTACACTGAGGTGTTCCAGGCGGCGTGAGTTGTGAAACTATTCCACATTTTCTTAAGTGTGTGCCAAATTCGTGACTCAAGTATTCTCCTCCACGATCTGATCGTAGGAACTTGATTTTCCTGTCACGTTGATTCTCAACCTCACTCTGAAATTCCTTGAACCTTTCAAAGGTCTCAGACTTGTGTTTCATTAAGTAGACATACCCATATCTACTCAAGTCATCAGTGAGGGTGAGAACATAACGATAACCACTGCGAGCCTCAACACTCATTGGATCGCACACATCAGTATGTATGATTTCCAATAAGTTGGTTGCTCGCTCCATTGTTCCTGAGAACGGAGTCTTGGTCATTTTACCCATGAGGCATGGTTCTCATGTGTCAAATGATTCGTAATCAAGAGACTCTAAAAGTCCATCTGCATGGAGCTTCTTCATGCGTTTGACACCTATGTGACCAAGGCGGCAGTGCCACAAGTATGTGGGACTATCATTATCAACCTTACATCTTTTGGTACTCACACTATGAATATGTGTAGCATTACGCTCAAGATTCATTAAGAATAAACCATTCACCATCGGAGCATGACCATAAAACAAATCTCTCAACCCGGGCATGAGCTTGAAAAACCATTTTCAGCTCTTCGAACATCTCATATGCTCCGTGTCTCTCAAAACGCTTTTGGAGCCCCGGCTCTAAGCTGTAAAGCATGCCACACTGAACGAGGGAGTAATCATCGGTACGTGTCTGCCAAGCGTTCATAATGTCTTGTTCTGCAGGGAGAACAGGTGCTTCACCTAGCGGTGCTTGTAGGACATAATCTTTCTTGGCAGCTATGAGGATGATCCTTAGGTTCCGGACCCAGTCCATATAGTTGCTACCATCGTCTTTCAGCTTGGTTTTCTCTAGGAACGCGTTGAAGTTGAGGACAACGTTGGCCATTTGATCTACAATACATGTTGTAAAGATTTTAGACTAAGTTCATGATAATTAAGTTCATCTAATCAAATTATTCAATGAACTCCCACTTAGATAGACATCCCTCCAGTCATCTAAGTATAACATGATCCGAGTTAACTAGGCCGTGTCCGATCATCACGTGAGACGGACTAGTCAACATCGGTGAACATCTTCATGTTGATCGTATCTTCTATACGACTCATGCTCGACCTTTCAGTCTTCTATGTTCCGAGGCCATGTCTGTACATGCTAGGCTCGTCAAGTCAACCTAAGTGTTTGCATGTGTAAATCTGTCTTACACCCGTTGTATGTGAACGTTGGAATCTATCACACCCGATCATCACGTGGTGCTTCGAAACAACAAACTGTCGCAACGGTGCATAGTTAGGGGGAACACTTTCTTGAAATTATTATGAGGGATCATCTTATTTACTACCGTCATTCTAAGTAAACAAGATGCAAAAACATGACAAACATCACATGCAATCAAATAATAATAGTGACATGATATGGCCAATATCACATAGCTCCTTTGATCTCCATCTTGGGGCTCCATGATCATCTTGTCACCGGCTTGACACCTTGATCTCCATCATCATGATCTCCATCATCGTGTCTCCATGAAGTTGCTCGCCAACTATTACTTCTACTACTATGGCTAACACATTTAGCAATAAAGTAAAGTAATTTACATGGCGTTTCTCAATGACACGCAGGTCATACAAAAAATAAAGACAACTCCTATGGCTCCTGCCGGTTGTCATACTCATCGACATGCAAGTCGTGATTCCTATTACAGTAGCATGAACATCTCATACATCACATATATATCATTCATCATTCATCACAACTTTGGCCATATCACATCACAAAACACTTGCTGCAAAAACAAGTTAGACGTCCTCTAATTGTTGTTGCAAGTTTTACGTGGCTGCAAGAGGGTTCTAGCAAGAACATTTTCTTACCTACATTAAAGCCACAACGTGATTTGTCACTTCCATTTACCCTTCATAAGGACCCTTTTCATCAAATCCGCTCCAACTAAAGTGGGAGAGACAGACACCTGCCAGCCACCTTATACAACTAGTGCATGTCAGTCGATGGAACCGGTCTCACGTAAGCGTATGTGTAAGGTTGGTCCGGGCCGCTTCATCCCACAATACCGTTGAAGCAAAATAAGACTAGTAGCGGCAAGAAAGTTGACAACATCTACGCCCACAACAAATTGTGTTCTACTCGTGCAAAAAGATCTACGCATAGACCTAGCTCATGATGCCACTGTTGGGTAACGTTGCGGAAAACAAAAATTTTCCTACGGTTTCACCAAGATCCATCTATGAGTTCATCTAGCAACGAGTGATCGGATTGTATCTACATACCTTTGTAGATCACGCGCGGAAGCGTTCAAAGAACGGGGATGAGGAAGTCGTACTCGACGTGATCCAAATCACCGGAGATCCTAGCGGACGGCACCTCCGTGTTCAACACACGTACGGTCAGCGTGATGTCTCCTCCTTCTTGATCCAGCAAGGGGGAAGGAGAGGTTGATGAAGATCCAGCAGCACAACGGCGTGGTGGTGGATGCAGGGGTCACCGCAGCAGGGCTTCGCCGTTCTACTGCGAGAGGGAGAGGTGTAGCAGGGGAGAGGGAGGCGCAAATACTCAAGGGTGCGGCTGCCCCCTCCCTCCCCCCTTTATATAGGCCCCCTAGGGGGTGCGCCGGCCCTAGGAGATGGGATCTCCTAGGGGGGGCGGCGGCCAAGGGGTGGAGTGCCCCCCAAGCCAGGTGGGGCGCCCCCCACCCTAGGGTTCCCAACCCTAGGCGCATGGGGTGGGCCAAGGGGGGCGCACCAGCCCACTATGGGATGGTTCCCCTCCCCACTTTGGCCCATGGGGCCCTCCGGGATGGGTGGCCCCACCCGGTGGACCCCCGGGACCCTTCCGGTGGTCCCGGTACAATACCGGTGACCCCCGAAACTCTCCCAATGGCCGAAACTGTACTTCCTATATATAATTCTTCACCTCCGGACCATTCCGGAACTCCTCGTGACATCCGAGATCTCATCCGGGACTCCGAACAACTTTCGGGTTACTGCATATTATATTTCTACAACCCTAGCGTCACCGAACCTTAAGTGTGTAGACCCTACGGGTTCGGGAGACATGTAGACATGACCGAGATGGCTCTCCGGTCAATAACCAACAGCGGGATCTGGATACCCATGTTGGCTCCCACATGCTCCTCGATGTTCTCATCGGATGAACCACGATGTCGAGGATTCAAGCAACCCCGTATACAATTCCCTTTGTCAATTGGTACGTTACTTGCCCGAGATTTGATCGTCGGTATCCCAATACCTCGTTCAATCTCGTTACCGGCAAGTCACTTTACTCATACCGTAATGCATGATCCCGTGACCAGACACTTGGTCACTTTGAGCTCATTATGATGATGCATTACCGAGTGGGCCCAGAGATACCTCTCCGTTACATGGAGTGACAAATCCCAGTCTTGATCCGTGTCAACCCAACAAACACTTTCGGAGATACCCGTAGTATACCTTTATAGTCACCCAGTTACGTTGTGACGTTTGGTACACCCAAAGCACTCCTACGGTATCCGGGAGTTACACGATCTCATGGTCTAAGGAAAAGATACTTGACATTGGAAAAACTCTAGCAAACGAACTATAAGATCTTGTGCTATGTTTAGGATTGGGTCTTGTCCATCACATCATTCTCCTAATGATGTGATCTCGTTATCAATGACATCCAATGTCCATAGTCAGGAAACCATGACTATCTGTTGATCAACGAGCTAGTCAACTAGAGGCTTACTAGGGACATGTTGGTGTCTATGTATTCACACATGTATTACGATTTCCGGATAACACAATTATAGCATGAATAAAAGACAATTATCATGAACAAGGAAATATAATAATAATCCTTTTATTATTGCCTCTAGGGCATATTTCCAACATCAATTCCATCCACGATAAAGTCAAGGAGGGAGACATAGATATTTGCAAAATACATACGGATTTGAATGTCGCAGACCCGTTGACTAAGCCTCTTCCACGAGCAAAACATGATCAACACCAAGACTCCATGGGTGTTAGAATCATTACTATGTAATCTGGATTATTGACTCTAGTGCAAGTGGGATACTGAAGGAAATATGCCCTAGAGGCAATAATAAAGTTGTTATTTATATCATGATAAATGTTTATTATTCATGCTAGAATTGCATTAACCAGAAACTTAGTACATGTGTGAATACATAGACAAAACAGAGTGTCCCTAGTATGCCTCTACTAGACTAGCTTGTTAATCAAAGATGGTTAATTTTCCCAACCATCGACATGTGTTGTCATTTGATGAATAGGATCACATCATTAGAGAATGATGTGATGGACAAGACCCATCCGTTAGCTTAGCATAATGATCGTTAAGTTTTATTGCTATTGCTTTCTTCATGACTTATACATATTCCTCTGACTATGAGATAATGCAACTCCCGAATACCGGAGGAACACCTTGTGTGCTATCAAATGTCACAACGTAATTGCGTGATTATAAAGATGCTCTACAGGTGTCTCCAAAGGTGTTTGTTGGGTTGGCGTAGATCAAGATTAGGATTTGTCACTCCAAGTATCAGAGAGATATCTCTGGGCCCTCTCGGTAATGCACATCACTATAAGCCTTGCAAGCAATGTGACTAATGAGTTAGTTGTGGGATGATGTATTACGGAACGAGTAAAGAGACTTCTGGTAATGAGATTGAACTAGGTATGATGATACCGACAATCGAATCTCGGGCAAGCAACATACATATGACAAAGGGAATAACATATGTTGTTATTGCGGTTTGACCGATAAGCATCCAGGTTCCGCTATTGGTTATTGACCGGATATGTGTCTCGGTCATGTCTACATAGTTCTCGAACCCGTAGGGTCCGCACGCTTAACGTTTGATGACGATTTGTATTATGAGTTATGTGTTTTGGTGACCGAAGTTTGTTTAGAGTCCCGGATGAGATCACAGACATGACGAGGAGTCTCTAAATGGTCGAGAGTTAAAGATTCATATATTTGAAGGTAGTATTCGGACATCGGAATGGTTCCGAGTGATTCGGGTATTTTTCCGGAGTACCGAGGGGATACCGAAACCCCCCGGGGAAGTGTTGGGCCTACATGGGCCTAAGGGAGAGATAGGGAAGCCCGCCGGGGGGTGGCGCGCACCCCCTCCTAGGGAGTCCAAATAGGACAAGGAGGGGGCGCCCCCCTTTCCTCCCCCTCTCCCTCTCCTTCCTTTTTCCTCCGGTGGAAGAAAGGAAAGGCAGGGGGGCAATCCTACTAGGAGTGGAGTCCTAGTAGGACTCCCCCCATGGTGCACCCCCTCCTGGCCGACCGCCTCCTCCTCCCCTCCTTTATATACGGAGGTGGGTCGCACCCCAAAGATATATCAATTGTTCTCTTAGCTATGTGTGGTGCCCCCCTCCATAGTTTACTCCTCCGGTCATAGCGTCATAGTGCTTAGGCAAAGCCCTGCGCGGATCACATCACCATCACCGTCTCCACACCATCATGCTGACGGAGCTCTCCCTCGACCCTCTGCTGGATCAAGAGTTCGAGGGACATCATTGAGTTGAATGTGTGCTGAACACGTAGGTGACGTATGTTTGGTACTAAGATCGGTTGGATCGCGAAGACGTTGGACTACATCAACCGCTTTAACCTAACGCTTTCGCTTACGGTCTACGAGGGTACGTGGACACACTCTCCCCTCTCGTTACTATGCATCTCCTAGATAGATCTTGCGTGATCATCGGAATTTTTTTAGAAATTGCATGCTACGTCCCAACTGCTCGTCGATGTGACGACGAAGCACCTCAGCTCTGGCACATTGGGCAGACTCGCCATGAAATGTCCACACCGTATAACTTGGCATAAAACCCCTCTTCTGCAGGTGTTTTCCCATTTCATTCTTTGTCCTCTTCACTACAAAAAATATACTTCCATGATGATACGTGTTTGTCACAGTAAGTCACGTTTTCTATATTGCATGTACATCCATGACAATTTTATGACAGAATCAAGATAGTCATACCTGTGTTGTCATAGAAGTGTTCCATGACATTACCAAAATTATCATCACGGAATTGTCCACTTCCATGATGATAAATGGCGCGTCATGGAAGTGCTTTCATCAAGGGTGACCAACACGTGGCATCCATCGTAACGGGTCGCCGTTAAGCTATCGGGTCCGGTTTTGGATCCAATAACCCGCTAACAGCCCGGACCAATAAGGATTTTCCACGTGTAAAATTCTCATTGGCCAGAGGAAACACGTGTTGGCTCACCGTTGGGACAGATGTCATCCATTCATTGGACAGGAGGCGCCTATGATACGTCGACACGTGGCACGATGCAACAGAGGTCCATTCTGGTGAAAAGGCCGGCCCATTTGACTTGGTCAAAAGGTAACGGGCCGACCCATGGAAAGCCTGTTAACGGCCTATTCGTATATAGCCCATTTACAGCCCGCTAACTCATGGCCCGTTATGGCCTATCAGAATTAAGCCCAGTAGCTTCATCTGGGCCGTCTAATATTATTCCAGCCCGTTGTAACTTCTGGCCCATGTATGGCCCTTGATGTCTTTCGGCCCATATGAGGCCATTTGTAACTCTTGGCCCATTAATGGCTCGTGGTGAATCTGGCCTGCAATGAACAGTGTACCGCTATATACCCATTAATGGCCCATTATTCCATTGGACCATTTCCAACCTGGGTTATCTTTCGGCCTACTCAGGGCCCATTTATTCTTCAGCTCATTTCCAGCATTCGGTTACTTATGACTCGTTACTGGCCTTTTCTGCTTGTGGGCCTAATTCAGCCTGTGGTTACAATCAGCCCGCCTTGGCCGATTAACGATGGCCCATTATTGTCAGCCCATGAACGGGCGGTTCCAAATCTAGCCCATTTATGACACATAATGCGGTCTATTATTGGCCCATGTTTGGCCGATTGATCATAAGGCCCGTAGACGGCCCATTGGTGCTACGGCCCGTAGAAGGCCCATTGATGCTACGGCCCTTAGAAGGCCCATTGATGCTATGGCCCATAGAAGGCCCATTGTTTCTACGGCTCGTAGGAGGCCCATGGTAACTACAGTAAAAATATAGGCCATGGTTATTGTGGCCTAGTTTAAAAAATAGGTTATTGTGGCCACTAGCAAACCGCGAAAAAAGAACTGCAATGATTACAAGCAAACAAATAAACAAGACAACAAGGAAATAAATAAGTAAGCAACTTACACTAGGCTATCACGGCTATTACACATATTACATCCACTGGGCATCAAAGTTCGCCACCAGTGCAAATATAGGGAACAAAGCAGCATATCATATACACTGGTTGTCAAAGTTGGCGACCGGTGCAAATAAACGCCGCAGCAAAACAAGTCCAGAACTGAAACCACTTCAGAAGAGCTCAAGAAACAATATGCTGGGTACCCATAATGCTGGCAAGATGCTTAGCAAGCTTATTAACTTTCTCTTGTTTGGCGCTTAAATCCTCCAGCACTTCTTATTGCACCAGAAAGTATGCATCTGAATTCTGCAAGGACTTCCTCAGTCCTTCGGTTTCCTATCGCATAACATCTGATCGATGTCTTTCAACTTGAAGTTGAGACTCAAGAAGCGGAACTGATTTAGGCAGCGAGTTCGAAGAGCTGGTGCCAACAGTAGTAGCCAGTAACTCGAACACTACATCAAGACAGGACTTTGGGGTTGTCTCAGTGTCTTCAATATAGTTTTTATTAGCTTTCTTGGAGACCAACGGGGATGTCTCACTATCTTGAACCTTATCTGCATTACTTCCATTACCATTGCATAACGGGGTACACTTCTCCAATATTTTATCCGCGTTCTAAAAGAGAAACAAACAAACACATCATAGGTTTACCATGTTGTATATGAAACTCATTTTGGTATACTAGTTCAGTAGTAAGGTGGACAGGATAACAACATGAAACAATCATTTATCTATGTAGTATGGTCACTGTATGGTCTATATCATTCTAGTTTATGTTGCCAAATCAAGATAGAGACAGTTCGAATCATATTTATTTAAGACAAAGCAGCATAGACATAATATAAGTGTGGGAAACTACACAGCAATAACAACACTTGTAATGTGCATGGCATGAGAACATAACTGTTTATTCAATTGAAACTGAAATCAACATAGAGAAAGTTACAACAGCAAACACGTTAAAGAAACAGGTTTAAAACATACCTGTTGCGCCATTGGAGTTTCAATTGCATCCTTCAAATTTGAAATTAGTTGGTATGAATAAATATAGTGAAGCAAGAGAAAAGTAGTATGAACCATAGCTACGGAACCTGACCTGAGAACAATTCTTCTTTTGCTTTAAGCGTTGACTTGGAGTTCGGAGTGGTGGTCCTCGTGCTTTGGGCACTGCAGTTGCCTTACTAACTGCTCACGTTTGGGTGCTTTGTGGTGGAGACGGTGCTATGTCGACTTGAGCTGGGTTACTATCTACTGGGGTTGGGGTTAGAAGAGGTGTAGCTGGTTATCTATCCAACTGGGTAGGGGTACAATCTGCGTGAGTCTGGGTTATGTGTGGTGGGGCTAGTTCTTGGGCAAGTACAACCGTGGTTCTATCTGCATCGACAGGTAGCACGATCTTTTCTCGAGACCGTGTTTTTACTCCCATAGATACTGCCATCACCCCTCCAATTGAAATGCTGATAAAGAAGAAAAGTAATTGAATGTACAGACATTGTTAGATAGACAGGTGCAATGGATAGTAGGGAAGAAAACATGGCATGAAATAATTCACATTTATGTTGTCTAACCAAACAGAACAATAGGACATAATTTCACATATATGATGGCTAATTATACAGGATAGCATGACGCAATTTCACATGTATGATGCCCAACTAAACATGATAGAATGACATACTTCAAAATATGATGACCATGTAAACAGGATGACATGATATAACTATACGATTTATCTATTAAAGTGGTTGGCATGCCATAAATCACAAACATGCCGTCGATGGAAACATGACGGCATGATATAATTCACGGATAGAATGACATAATTCAAAATATGATGACTATGTAAACAGGATGAGATGATATAACTATATCACGTCTTTAGAAAATGGGTTGGCATGCCATAATTCAAATACATGCTGTCTACGTAAACATCATGGCATGATATAATTCAAATATATGATTTATATACTAAGGAAGTGAGCAGAGGGCAATCGCATATATGATGTCTCAACTAAGGAGATGGCATTCAATATTGTGTATATGATGTAAAAACTAAGCATTGAAATACAACATATGCATGATATGAGTAACATAACCCTGCCAAGTTTGAGCATACACCTCAGGGGGATAATAGGACTGGTCATCTACCTATGAATCCTCCTTTGAAGAGCTATCTAACCAGCAAGATATCTGCTTCAGTAGGTAGCATTGTCTTCTCTGAAGATCTTATTTTCACTCCAGATTTCTCCATCACCAATTCAAATGGCTGATGCACAAGAAGAGCAGTTGTATATACAAACATTGTCAACGAATGCAACGAGAAATACAAAAACAGGACGTCATGATATAATTCACATATATGACGCTTGGCTAAACAACATGGCATTGCATAATTCACATATATAATGTCTTGCAACAAGATAACATTGCATAATTCACGTATATAATGTCTTGCAACAAGATGACATTGCATAATTCACATATATGGTAATTAGACACTAAACATGTGGCATTCACACAAAGCATGTCTAAACTAAGCAAATGACATTGCAATGCAAGATACCATACGCACGATATGAGCAACATAACCCTGCCAAGTTAGAGCATGCACCTCAGGGGGGGGGGAATAGGACTAATCATCTGTCTCTGAAATACTCCTCTGAGGAGCTATCCGTAACCAGCAAGACATGCGCTTCGTCAGATAGCATTGTCTGCTCTGAAGACCCTGTTTCCACTCCAAATTTTTCCATGATCATGTCGAATGGCTGATGCACAGGAAGAGTAATTGAATGTACTAAAATTGTTGACAAATTTAACACGTAATAAAAAAATGATGACATGATATAATTCACATATAAGATGACTGGCTAACCAGGGTGGCATTGCAAAATTTACATATATGATGCCTGGCTAAACAAGATGGCATTGCATGATCCACATATATGATGAAGAAACTAAACAGATGGCATTCACACAAAGCATGTCTAAACTAAACAGATGACATATTTGATGTATAAAGTAAGCAATGCAAGGCACCATATGCATGATATTACCAACATCAGCATGCCAAGTTAGAGCGAAGACCTCAGGGGGTAAATAGGAGTGGTCTTCTCCTTCTGAATCCCCCTCAAAACATTTATCTTCCTCTTGATTACAATCCTAAATGGGTGGAGGGGGTTTGCCTTTGCGCCCACCATGGAGCACCGTCTGCATGAAATTTTATTGCCACGCAAGGCTCGTCTCTTTCGCTCTATATGTTCAGTTCCATTGTGTACAATAAATGCATAGGAATAAAACATAGTGAGATTATGTAAGGAGTGCATGCACAAATCCATAGTGATGGCAGCAAACTGTGGATAGACCCAAAACCAATGATAGCAGTCAGATACTAGCTTTAGTTAAAAAATATAGAAAATGGCTCCTTTAATGTTTGTTTGCACCCAACATGAAACTCATAGTAGACACCCGAGATTAACCAGATAGTCGACAGATAGTACTGATTGGTGTCCCAATATGTACCCCACAACCATTTAAAAACTCAAGTTTCAACATTAGTTTGGACCTGACTCAGAGTCTAATAGATGAAGACGACGATAAAGTATCATGTCATCATATTAAGCCATGCATAACATAAGTAGACACGGAAGAGTGCGACCTCTCTTGAGGACCCGTGTAGTCCTCAAGGTCATCTGCTCAGTTGATGATGGTAATGCAGTTGTCGTGGCTGCCGGCGGCGGGGAAGAAGATCTGAGGCGGCGAAAGACAATCTGGAGAGCGGATCCCTGCTGTGGTGAACCCTTCCATTGTTGGAGCAACTTAGCTGGGGTGGAACACAACGCAACAGGAGCAGGACAAACCACACAAGGTTTTGTTTGACACATATCTGTAACAAAAGTACTTGTGTAAGGGCTTGTTTGAATTTGAGGATTCTAACAATGTAGGGATAGGAAATAGACAGGAATAGGATAGGAATGCACGTGCAAAACAAAGAATTTAAAATCATAGGATTTCTACCAATCTGGGTGTTTGGTTCACAAGAATTGGAAGATCACACGATGCAAAGAAGCATGGTGAGATTAAGTCAAACCACAAGAAAATGTATGGTTATAATGCTATTATGCTACTATCTCTTAGTCTTGTGCTTCATGAATAGGAATTTGAAAAGGAGGACAAGTGGAAATTAAAATTCCTATGGTTTTTCTTTCAAGGGGACACTAAAGGAACAAACCTACACTTTTCCTTTGCTCCATTCCTTTGAACCAAATGCATGAATATTAGTACCATAGGAATCTCTCCAAATCCTACGTTTTTCCTTCACTTTTCCTTTCAAGCACTAGCGATTTCTAGTAGGCAGGCTTGAGAAAGGAAAAGCCTACAATCAAAAAATGTTTTTGTGATAATTCTACTACTTTGGACCCAGGCCACTGCCCTACTAGCTCAACTCCCGGGCCCATCAACAAATGCACAGCTCAAACGCGTAGAGATAAATAATGATGGTGTTCTAGAGAGTCCATCACAGATAGCTAAGTTTCCTGGTACCTCACTGCTTGTCATATAGTAGGATAAAATAATTGTATTTCACGTTACTACGTGTGCTTAGTGGACAATATATATAACATGTAGAGTAAAAAAGAGATGTAACAAGTGTACAACCTCTTTGGCGAAGCCATGTCCATCTCAGCGTGATTGGGCTGGTCGGTGAGGATGCTCCGGCTGACTTGGCTGTTGGAGGAGCGGAAGATGATCTTACGAGTCTGGAGATGGAGCCCGGGGTACTGCTCCGCTGTGATGGAGGGTTTCGTCACTGGAGCAGCTCCGGTGAGTTGTACGACATCGAGGCTGAAGCAGGATAAGAGAGACAACGTTAACTTGAGTGGAATTCTAATAGCATCTCCAATAGATGACGTAAAATACATAACCACAAAGTTCTAGATGTAAAATACATCAGCCGCTCATCTCTGAACTTAACTGTCGAAACTGAATTTAACTGTCTAAACCAAACTTAACTGTCGAAACTGAATTTTGCTATCAAAACTAAATTTTACTGTCGAAACTGAACGCACCAGTAGCAGAAAAGCAGTAGCAGCAGCGCGTCCGAGAGCTGGGGCAGCTGGTCATGTAACAGTTCATCTTCAACCTCCACCCCCCTGAACCGCTAGCCACCACCGGCCAATCCGCCGCCCCCGCCGCCGGAGGCCGGCGGTGTGCCACCCCGCCCGCCCCGAAACCACTCCCCACCGCTAGTCCGCTGCTGCCCCGGCCATCCCTCTAGGCCCCCCGTGCCGAGCTTTTTCTCCGGCGATCCCCACGCCACCGCCCCACCACCGTCGGCGACCATCGCCCCCACTCTGAACCCTAAGATAGAGAGTGGGGTACCTCTCCGACGATCCCCCCTGCCTGATGTGGCTTGTTCTTCCTTAACTTCGGCGAGTCCCCCACCCCCTGAAAGTCGACTGACCCAAAAGTTGATTCAGTCGACTGATGTGTAGCCAGATCGGAGCAGCATCACAAGCAAGAGCAAGAGCGAGAGCAGCAGCGCAAGCAAGAGCAAGAGCAAGAGCAATAGCAAGAGTAGACCAGGCAGGGGACCGAGAGCAAGAACAGAGTAGCAGCACGAGCGAGAGCTAAAGCAGTAGTAGCTCCTACTGATGTGGACGTCGCCGTTGAGGGAGCGACATCGTGGAGGAAGTGGCCGGTGAGGGAGTCCTGGATTGGGGGGTCTCCAGATAGCCGGACTATATCCTTTGGCCGGAGTGTTGGACCATGAAGATACAAGATTGAAGACTTCGTCCAGTGTCCAGATGGGACTCTCCTTGGCGTGGAAGGCAAGCTAGGAAATACGGATATGTAGATCTCCTCCCTTGTGTAAGGCTAGCCCCCTCCGGTGTCTATATAAACCAGAAGGTTTAGTCCGTAGGACAACATACAATCATACCATAGGCTAGCTTCTAGGGTTTAGCCTCTACGATCTCATGGTAGATCAACTCTTGTCATACTCATATCATTAAGAACAATCAAGCATGACGTAGGGTATTACCTCCATCAAGAGGGCCTGAACCTGGGTAAACATCGTGTCCCCTGCCTCCTGTTACCATCCGCCTTAGACGCACAGTTCGGGACCCCCTACCCGAGATCCGCCGGTTTTGACACCGACATTGGTGCTTTCATTGAGAGTTCCACTGTGTCATCATCATAAGGAGGGATGGCTCGTCTCGTTGTCAAGGACAACATCACCTCTGGGAAGCCCTAGTTGTAGGCCAAACTCTCCGACTAGGCGGCTTCGTCATGACCTCTCGCTCGGCCGCTGCGCCGACGATGACTTCTCGGGTCATCAAAAATAGCCTCCACATTAGCTCGAAATTCGCTGAGCAAATGGATCCAATGGAGCCCTCCTCTTTGAACGAGCTCTTGGATCGCATCGCCGCTCTGGGAGTCGCTACGTACTACGATCGGATCGGGCTTAAATCCGACCAAAGGAAGATTAACTCTCCGCCGGTCACCCATCAAATAGCGGTGGTGGAGGAGCAATGCGGCGATTCTCCGTCTATCCTGAGGACGAACTATGTCCGAATTCCCGAGCTCTCCGAGCCGGATACCCACTCACGGGAGGAGATCGCCCTAACCCTGAACCTAGAATCAGGCTGCATACCGAACCTACGGGGCAACATCCCGGAGCCTGAACTTCCAAGATCGGAAACTCCCCTGCCCCAAGGTCTCAGATTGGGTCAAGGTCTGGACTTAAATCCACCCACCCACCCAGATACAAACGATCTTTCCCACATTAGGCAAGCGCCCCAAGAGATAGTACATCACTATTGGGCGAGATTCCTCCTTGTAATGAACAAGGTCAAGGACTGTCGCGAGGAAGACACAATTTCATTATTTTGCAACAACTGCACGGAAAAGGGAATCCTCAATGCCAGAAGTCGCCATGACATAGCACACTTCGCTGACTTGGCGGCCATAGTACGGAAGTACTGTGCGATGGAAAGCGCCTGGAAAACCCGAACACAATTTTGGGACAATCCGGCTCTGACAAAACCCCCAGTCCGAATTAAAAGGGTGCACTCTCATAAGTCACCCAACTCAATTATAAAGAATAAAAAACCCACTATAGGGCATGGAACCGTATTGGAGGGATGGCTTAACGGGCCCTGCAAAATTCATAGTACAGCGGATACCATACCAATACATAGCCTTAGAGCATGTTGGGTACTCCGGCAGGTGGCCAAGAGCGGTGATGATCTCCTCATCCAAAACACCCCAGAACACCCTCCTGTGGATAACAATACAGTATTAATAGTCTTCGAGACCTTCGCCTCAAATAATAGGCGTAAGCGAGCACTCCGCAGCCTTGCCGAAGTCTACCATGTAGCAGCAATAAATCCATGGAGCGACACGGCCATTAATTTCAATGCTAGTGAAGAACCTAAATTCCGAAAAGCCCGAGCACCAGCCGCTTTGGTCCTCAGTCCAATTGTGGACGGCTTTCGGCTCACTAAAGTGCTCATGGACGGCGGCATCGGATTAAACTTCATTTATGAGGAGACTCTTCAAAAAATGGAAATAGACAGCAACCGTATTGAGCAAAGCACCACGACCTTCCGAGGAATCATCCCTAGTCGGGAGGCACGTTGCGCTGGGAAAATCACACTAGATGTGGTATTCGGCACTCCGGAGAATTACAGGTCCGAAGAAATCACATTCCAAGTGGCCCCGTTCAGTAGCAGATACCACGCCCTTCTAGGGCGAGAGGCATTCGCGATTTTTCAAGCCATACCCCATTACGGGTACATGAAGCTCAAAATGCCCGGACCCAATGGAATCATCACTCTAGCTAGTGATCCGGACATAGCACTCCGTGCCGAGAACAAAACAGCCGCACTGGCCCTCGAGGCATTATCCGAAGCCCTTGTGGCGGAGGAGTTAACCGCGCTGCGCTCCATAGTGGATGGGGACGACGTGATACTAGACAAAAGATCCAAGTCCACCTCCTTTAAACCAGCGGATGAAATAGTCAAATTCCAAGTCCATCCAACGGACTCCACAAAAACAGCATCCATCGGGGCACAGTTAAACCCCACCGTAGACGCCGCACTACGGGAGTTCCTGCGCAAGAATTGGGACATGGCATCCTTCAGACATGCCAGGAATCCCATGCAGGCTGGCCGAGCATAGCCTTAACATTCTAAAAGCATTCGAGCCGGTCAAGCAGACTCTTCGGCGTTTCTCCGATCCTAAGCGACAAGCCATGGGAGAGGAGCTAGCCAAATTACTGGATGCCGGATTCTTTAGAGAAATAAAGTATCCGGACTGGCTAGCAAACCTGGTGATGGTGCCAAAGAAGGACAAATCCTGGCGTCTATGCGTTGACTTCAAGGACCTTAATAAGGCGTGCCCAAAGGAGCCCTTCCCCCTCCCTCACATCGATCAAATTATCGACGCTACCGTAGGACACGACTCGTTGTGCTTCCTCAACATATACTCCGGTTACCACCAAATTAAGATGGTGGAGTCTGATCAAGCCGCAACGGCATTTATCACTCCATGCGGCCCCTTCTGTTTTAACACAATGCCCTTCGGGCTCAAAAACGCCGACGCAACGTATCAGCGCATGATTCATACATGTCTGGAAAAGTAGATCGGCAAAACAGTGGAGGCATACATCGACGATGTGGTCGTTAAAACCAGACACGTCGACTCCTTAATAGATGACTTGAGGCTCATGTTCGACAATATCCGAACATTCGACATTAAGCTCAATCCGGAAAAATCCGTTTTTGGTGTACCCGCCGGAAAGCTCCTGGGCTTTATCGTCTCCAGCAGAGGAATTGAAGCAAATCCGGGTAAAATCTGGGCTCTGTCATAGTTGGCTATCCCAACTGACCTCAAGCAAATCCAGAAGTTAACTGGATGTGTGGTGGCCTTAAGCCGCTCTATCTCCCAATTAGGAGAAAAGGCATTCTCGCTTTACCGCCTTCTTCGGTGCACTGAACACTTCGAGTGGATGGACGCAGCCATGGCCGGATTGGAAGAAATAAAAGCCATCCTGGCCACCAACCCAATCTTGGCCGTGCCAAATGTCGGTGAACCAATGCTGTTATATATAGCGGCAACTCACCAAGTGGTAAGCGTAGTGCTTGTCATCGAACGAGAGACAGACGGACATAAATTCCCACTTCAAAAGCCGGTATATTATGTATGTACCGTCCTCACTCCATGCAAATCACGGTACCCACGTTATCAAAAGATAGCATATGCAGTATTCAGGGCATCCCGGAAATTACACCACTACTTTCAAGAGTGCTCAATTACGGTGGCCTCCGAAGTACCACTCAACGACATAATAAACAACCGCGATGCCATGGGCCGGATTGCCAAATGGGCTATCGAGCTCCACCCGTTCGACATAACATATAAACCACGACGAGCCATTAAGTCACACGTACTAGCCGATTTCGTCGCCGAATGGACAGAAGCCGAACTCCCTAAAGAGTATGGTGCATACTCTAATTGGATCATGCACTTCGACGATCTAAAATGATGGCGGGTCTGGGGGCTGGCGTCGTCCTGACGTCCCCCACCGGAGATACAATGCAATACATACTCCAAATACTATACACAGACTCCAATAACACAACCGAATACGAGGCCCTATTACATGGTCTCTGGATGGCAATTTCCATGGGTATTCAATGCCTGGAGGTGCATGGGGACTCGAACCTCGCAATATCCCAAATAAATGGAGACTTCGATGCAATGGATCCGAAAATGGCGGCATATCGCAATGCCGTCCTCAAAATGTCAGCTCGGTTCGAGGGGCTTGAATTCCACCACGTGGCTCTGGAAAACAACCAGGCGGCGGATATCCTCGCTCATATCGCCGCCAAGAGCGACCCTGTCCCACCCAACATCTTCATGGAAAAACTATTTAAGCCATCCGTGGTATGGGAAGGGGACACCGGCAACAATAGTCCGGACCCGGCCACAACACCAGATACCGAACACTCTGACACAATCGGAGGCTCTACCATCGAAATAACACCTTCAGCCCACGTAATAATGGCCGTCATCGCCCTGTGGACAGAACCATTCTTGGCCTACCTGACCAGGTAGGAACTACCCGAGGACCAAAATGAGGCACGCTGCATAGTGCGGCGATCTAAATCCTACAAGGTTCACGAGGGAGAGCTTTACAAGAAAAGCACTACCGGAGTCCTTCAAAGGGGCATCTCCGAAGAGGAAGGGCGGAAGCTTTTGGCAGAAATCCACGCTGGACTCAGCGGCCAGCTCGCCGTAGCCCGGGCCCTTGTAAGCAAGGCCTTCCGTACATGTTTCTACTGGCCGACGGCCCGAGCAGATGCACAACATTTGGTCCAACATTGCGTCGGTTGCCAGCTTTTTGCAAATCAAAGCCATATGCCGCCTACCTCTCTCCAAACAATACCCATTACTTGGCCCTTTGCAGTCTGGGGGCTTGATATGGTTGGACCCCTTAAAGGGGGAACCCATAAGAAAAAATACTTACTAGTCATGGTGGATAAATTCACCAAATGGATAGAAGGCCAACCCGTCAAAATGGCTGAATCCGGACCGGTGATAGACTTCATATCTGTGGTTGAACACCGTTATGGCATCCCCCACAGCATCATCACTGACAACGACACAAATTTTACAGCCGACGAGGTGAAACTTTGCTGCAACAACATGGGCATCAAGCTCGATTATGCTTCTGTCTATCACCCGCAGACCAACGGTCAAGTCGAGGGAGCAAATGGTCTTATCATGAGTGGCATTAAACCCAGGCTAGTGCGGTCCTGAAAGGAATCAAACACGCACTAGGTAGAGGAGATCGACTCCGTACTATGGGGCTGCGGACCACGCCGAATCGCACTACCGGAAAAACACTGTTCTTTATGGTGTACGGTGCAGAGGCGGTTCTGCCTTGCAACATAATTCATGACTCACCTCGAGTGCGCATGTACGAAGAAAAAGAGGCTGAGCTCGATTGGTAGGACAGTTTGGATGCCCTGGAGGAGAAGCGCGACGTGGCAAAGGCCCGTTCCGCATTCCGTCAGCAACATGCTCGAAGGTATCAAAGCAGAGAAGTACGGGCCAAAACCTATAACGTTGGCGAACTAGTTCTACGCCTGCCGGAGAAGAAAAAGAACAAGCTCAAGCACAAATGGGAGGGTCCCTTCATTATTGACCGTCTGCGGGGTGCATCAGATAATCGACACGAGCCAAACCCATGTAATGCAGCCAAACTCCGAAGATTTTACGCCTAGCGCCGGACTCTATGTTCGTCTCCTTACCTCCGTCAATTTTTTTGCATATCTGTCTTTTCTCTCTTTCTCCCTTTTTACTCTCTTCAAGGCCCTTAAAGGCTAAACTTGTGTCCTGGTTACACAATCTTGACGCGCTAACCGCGCTCATTATACCTGGGGGCTTCTTATACAAAAGCTTAATCTAACTATTTTCCTGGGCTTCACGTCCCATACATGTGTTATTCTTCCCATGTACCTTTTTTCGCCATTATATGCATCGATATGACTTAAGTTTTGGCCAAGCTGGGTTGCCTGGCTCTTGTATTTATGCCCTACATTCCCGTTAATTCGGCTAGGGCATAAGGGGAGCACCTCTGCGATTGCTACTGCCGGGTCAGCCGGATGTGTACCTCAGACTAGGTGAAGCCGAAAGCTAGCGTTCTTAAGGGAATATTCGGTCGGTGAATAAAAGATGACTTTTATTTAATTTGAAGCATGCCCCTAGATGTTTATAGCCTGCGTCACTTTTCACAGTTCGGACATGCAAATTAGGGCATGCGCACCCAGGGAAAGGAACCCTTAGCGGAACTATTCTCCCTGGAAGATGTTTCTTACTACCCATGTAATATAACATAGCTAGTTGGGTACTTGTCTGTTCAAGCACTTATGACCCCTATGCCTGGTTTCCATGCATACCCCGGTTTTTACATAACCGAGTGGGTATTCGGATACACTCCGGACTATCGGGTCCATAGGTCGAAGCGAAAAGGTCCGCCATGACAAATGATTTACAATCCGGCTAGGACATTACATATGTCACTTGAAGTACACAATCACTAAGACTGATTAAATTCTTCTTCTATGCCATCCAACAGGCTGTCTAGCCTACAATCCTGTTGGGAATACTTTGCGTCTAATTCTACTTGGTCATACACTAAACTAACGGGGATCTCGTTCCTATCGGGCCCCATAGGTCCGACCTCAGCCATGTGGTTTGGGTCAGCTTTGGTATAACGCGTCTTAACCATAGCCCAGGCTTCCCTTGCACCTTGTCGGCAGGCTGATATCTTCCATAATCATAAGCGCCGCCGCGCTCCCTTAAGCTTCTCTATAAGCTCCCCATGCCTCCTGGCGGGGACGCGGCTGGCCACAAGGCTTGGGCAATACCCTGCATCACCTGCCGAACTTGCTCGTGCAGTTGTGAGAGCTCTGGTAGAAGATCACCTGAAGACCCAGGCATCTCCTCCGTGGGACGACCCGTTAGCATACCTGCAGACATAACTCTGTTAGCCGGCTTCTTTGTCGAACTCCTTTAAAAAGTTTGTTCAAGCACTTACTAAAAATGCCGCGCCGAAGCCGCTTATTCTCCGTCACGGAGTCCGCAAGCTGGGCTCGGACATCTTTCAGTTCCACGCCCAGCCGGATATTGGCGTCTTGGAGATTATTTTTCTCCTGCCTGATTCGCATAAGCACGCACTCGCCAGCATTTAGTTGTCGATCAACATGTGCCGCATTCACCGCCACGGCCTCCGGATTCACCCCGGGGTCATCTGCAAAATCTATTATTAGATTTGCATGCATGTCGTATACTACTTGGTACCTGTATTCTTTGAAATGAAAACAAGTGTTACCAGAGGGACCTTTCTCGGACTCCTTCAATGTGGCAACAGCGTCCCCTAGCTGGGCCTTGCACTCTTCCAGCTCTTGAGACAGGCGGGAATTCTTATTGTTAAGAATCTGCACAAATGATGATCCTTAAATAAGTTGCATCAACTGTTTCAAGTCTCAGGGGCTACTGATACATATAATCGTCAGATTTTCTTACCCGTATATCCCTTGCATACTGGTCCGTGGCTCGGGCTAGACCATTCTGAGCAGCACGGATGTACGCGTCTCCTGAATTGAAGGCATCGAATGCCTCTTGGGAGAAACAAGCGTCACGGAGTACGGCCCGGCGACGCCTGTGATTCATGGCGCTCTCC
The DNA here is from genome assembly GCF_018294505.1 of Triticum aestivum. NCBI lineage: Eukaryota > Viridiplantae > Streptophyta > Magnoliopsida > Poales > Poaceae > Triticum > Triticum aestivum. The sequence continues at coordinate 131,299,627 of NC_057794.1, forward strand.
ACCTTGAAATTGGTAGCGGATAGTCTATCTGCATACTCTGTAGGATGAGCATTCGGCGTCCGCCCCATGTTAGCTTCCGCCTCTATGTCCGGCCCTGGAGCCCGAGTGGTGGAGGCGTGATCGGCAACCTCTCCAGATATAGTCCGGCGAGCATTTTTTCTACTAAGAAACACGGACGTCATTATATTTTAAGAAAGACGATAACCATGGAGCGAGGTTTTGTGTCCTAACCGCCTTCCTTTTTGGCCTACCCAGCTTTGGTGCCCCTTGTTGGCGAGTCGCTGCGAGTTCGGCATGGCGTCCCGAAGGCCTTCCCTGTAAAGCACCATATGTGTACGGTAGGTGAAGTGCGTAAAAGGGGATCCTTTTTGGAAGTTGGGACTCCGGTCTTTTCTTACATGCGATGCAGGGAGTAGTCCAGGATAGTCGGTCGTTATGGCCACCATGGCATCATCACAGCTCAATTGATAGAACTTTCTGTCTATCAGCTCCACAAATATGTCCGGATCCTCTTCGAGTCCGGGGTCGAGGGTCCGGTCAGGGTCCTCCAGTTGTGGAGGTGGGCTGTTGACCTCCCTTACAACTTTTCACAGTTCCTTCCATGAAACGGCAAGGTGAGCATTTACAACAAAGAATGCGGGAAGGTTGGGAGTAAAGAGTGACAACTCACCCAGCTTGGAGGGTTGTACATGGAGAATCCATCCTGCGGCTTAATATGGATGAACTCCTCTTCCTCTCTGTCGGTGTCAAAACCGGCGGATCTCGGGTAGGGGGTCCCGAACTGTGCGTCTAGGCCCGATGGTAACAGGAGGCGAGGGACACGAAGTTTTACCCAGGTTCGGGCCCTCTCGATGGAGGTAAAACCCTATGTCCTGCTTGATTAATATTGATGATATGGGTAGTACAAGAGTAGATCTACCACGAGATCGGAGAGGCTAAACCCTAGAAGCTAGCCTATGGTATGATTGTTGCTGTGTATGTTGTCCTACGGACTAAAACCCTCCGGTTTATATAGACATCGGAGAGGGTTAGGGTTACACAGAGTCGGTTACAATGGTAGGAGATCTACATATCTGTATCGCCAAGCTTGCCTTCCACGCCAAGGAAAGTCCCTTCCGGACACGGGATGAAGTCTTCAATCTTGTATCTTCATAGCCCAGGAGTCCGGTTAAAGGTATAGTCCGGCCATCCGGACACCCCCTAATCCAGGACTCCCTCGGTAGCCCCTGAACCAGGCTTCAATGATGACGAGTCCGGCGCGCAGATTGTCTTCGGCGTTGCAAGGCGGGTTCCTCCTCCAAGTACTTCATAGAAGATTTTGAACACAAAGATAGTGTCCGGCTCTGCAAAATAAGTTTCCACATATTGCCATAGAGAGAATAATATTTACACAAATCTAATCTGCTGACGTATTCCGTAGTGTGACACACCACGGCCAAGCCTTTATCCGAGTCGTTTTATTATCCCACCTCAGCGCGTCATGCGAGGCGGTTTCCTTGGCACGTCTTGTTAAAGCAGAGATCGTGTCCCCTTATTCCGGGATTCTCATCAATACGGGCGTGGGTAACCCAACCGCTTCTAGGATCCCTAGATTATAGGCAAGTCCAAACGGACACGGAGAGGACGCTTGATATTCACCCTCTTTATAAAGGGACAAGTCTTTTTATTTTTCCCTTCCGTGCTCAATCGAATCCTTCCCCCACCTCAAGCTCAAACGCCCAAAGTTCAGGTCAGGTGCTCCGAACCTTCAGTCATGTCTGGATCCAGCCTTCAAGGCCGATGGGTGCCTTCCTCCGTCACGGAAGAAGACATCAAAAAGTTGAGGGAGGCCAGATATCTGACCTTTGCATCGGCTGCCTCCCCGAGGGCAGGACGGCCCCACACCCAAACCCAATGAGAATGTCGTGTTCGTTTCCCACTTCCTCCGAGGTCTAGGCCTTGCTCTGGATCCTTTCGTCAGGGGTTTGATGTTTTATTACAGGCTAGACTTCCATGATCTAGCCCCGGACTCCATCCTTCATATCACGACATTTATTGTTGTGTGCGAGGCCTTCCTCCGGGTTACCCCTCACTTTGGCCTATGGCTCAAGACCTTTGAAGTAAACCCGAAGATGATCAAGGGGCAGCATGCAGCGTGTGGAGGTGCCTCAATACGCAAGATGACGGGAGCTCCGTGGCCCAAAGGTTCCATCCCAGAGGTGTCTGAATTGTGGCAACATGAGTGGTTCTACATCACGGTTCCTAGAAGTGCCAAGTGGGCGGCCGCCCCTGTTTTCCGCTTGGGCCCTCCACCACAACTGATGTCATGGATCAGCAGAGGTCTGAGCTGGGGTCCATCCAAGGACGTGCCTATACTGCAAAGCCGCATCCGAGATCTCTTCAATGGAGATTTCAGTTTGGTTGCGGTAATACAAGTTATGCTGGTTCGTCAAGTTCAGCCTTGCAAACGCCGGCCTCTTCGCCTGTGGGAGTTCAATCCCGAGGGACCGCGTGTCATTCAAAATTTTCTCGGCCTGACGCACAAGGAGATGTACAAGTCATTCTTCGGACCTCAGGTGGAGTGTCCGAAAATCATCGAGGACGCGGGCCTGAGTAGTAACCGCGCCGCCGAACAGGTAAGGCATCTTCCGGCCGAACATACTACCTCTCCTTTGTTACGAAGTTATTTCTAAGAGTTCTCTTTTTGACCAGGACTACCTAACAAAGGCGAAGTTGATTCGGTGTTCGGCCCCCCTCCCTGAGGGTTTGGAAAATCTGGTATTGGAAAAGATGCTCCAGACCGCACCTTGCCCGAAGCCCTGGAAGGAAGATACTGTGGAGGATAACACGGGCGGACGCGGGCCCCCAATGCTGCCTATTCTAATTGAGGGAGCGAGCATCTCTATGAAGGAAGACGACCAGAAGAGTAAAAGGACTGCGCCCGAGGATTCGGAAGTCGAAGCTTCCAAACGGGAGAAGAAGTCTCCCACAGAGGGTCCTACCTTGGGGGGGCGCTGTTACGGCACAAAGTCCGCGGGGGGATCAATTCTCCCGCACGTCGTAAGTGACCCAAAATACTTTAATAGTACAAATATACCATCTTTTTCTTCTGAGAAAATAACCACCGCATATATCTTTGCAGTTCGGGCCTTAGCCCTTCTCAAATGAGCTCGTCTTTGGGGGATCTTCTTCCAGAGATGATGGAGAGCGAAACGCCTCCTCCGGACTCCTCTGCTCCGGAAGCGGGCGACCCTAAAGTGTCATCGCGGAGGGCCTCTCCGAGTCTGGTGAGGCCAGAAGATAATCCCATTGACCCCCGAAGCTCCCAGTGTTTGGCTCCCGAAGAGAGCAGACAAAAGAGTCCGGCACCGTCTAGTGTTTGATCGGATGTTCTGAGGGAGTTGGTGGGGCGAGCAGCCATCTCAGATGAACACCATGTGCTGATGAATACGGTGATGGAGAGAATATCGTCCACCGAAAGCGGATTGCATGAAGCTTTTATGAGTCTACTAACAGGCTTTGAGCTACGTAAAAGAATGTATGATAGTCCTGCACATGCTAGGTGTGCCCTGTGTAGATAGTAGCCCCTGAGACTCTGGTTGTCGTCGGAAACGACGACGAATAGAGGATCATATTCCCAGGTAATAACCATACTGCCTCAACCATACTGCCTCTATGTGCAGGTGATGGAAGCTCCGGTGGCTAGCCGGACTAGCAAGTTTGCCCATTTAGAACGACAGTTGGATGCGGCAGACGCCGACATCGAGCTTGTTAACAAAAGGCTTGACAAGGCACAGGGTAAGTGTCATTATCTGGTAAATGCCACATAGGAAGAGCAGCATGATGCCAGTATCTTTAATATGTTGTGACTGCAGATGGAGCTGCCACTGTTGAAGCCTTGCAGGCAGAACTTGCCTGAGCCAAGGAACAAGCGAGGTTGGGTAATGCGGCTGCTTTGAAGGCGACCGAAGAGTTGCAAGCCGAGAAGGCCGCGCATTGCGAGAGCCGAGACAAGATGGCCAAGATGGCCATAGAATTAAAAGCCGCCGCCGACCGTTGCCGGGTTCTTGAAAAGGAAAATCAAGCAAAGGCATCGGACCTTGAGAAGGCTGCTGCAACGAGAAAGGACCTCTATTCTGCTATGAGGGCAAAGAAGGAGGAGCTGCGGGAAGCCGGGGATATTGTAGCTGGGATATCCTTTATGTTGTGGAGGAAGTTCGGAGATCCACGGTATGCCCCTCTGGATCGGCTGTGGAGTTCGGAGGATGTATATATGGATTTGGCGGCGAGCGCTGCCGATGCGGCCAAGTATTTCCAGGGTCAAACGGACCGTGAAGTAGACCAGCTGTTTTGGAGATAATTCCATTCTCCCGAGCGTCCACTTTCATTGACTGACCAATTAGCCGAATGGGCCGAACTAAATAGGTTTTCTGGACTCTCCATGAGGTCTGTTGTGGATCAGCTATGGCCGGAAAGGTCAAAACCGAACAGCTATTTCAGCTTGGTGCAGCAGTTCCTTGACGTGGTGCCGCGCATTAATGCGATGAAGAGGTCGGCGTGCATAGAGGGCGCACGGATGGCCTTAGCCCGTGTTAAAGCATACTGGGCGGAGATGGATGCTACCACTATTGCAGCGCGGGATTCGGCCATAGGTCGAAGGGCTGCTGAGCACTACTTTGAAGAAGTTCTTGAGGGTGCTCGTTTGATAGAGACCCAGTGCTCAAAAAATATTATGTTTGAGTGATATGTAATCTCATTGTAAGCGAAATGCTTTTATAAATTTTTATAAGGCTATTTTTATACTTTTGCCTGAAAGTAATATGATGCCTCCTGGGTGGCCGTTTATGTATACACGTGTATAACCTGAAAGATTGCAGCCGTCGGCTTCAACCCTCACGCATATAATGCGGAGGTGCTCGCAAAAACACGTGTTCACACTTAACCCGACGTATTGGTCCTATTAAGGAGGTGATAGCGGAGCGAGCGAGGCAACCGGACTATAATGCTTTAGCACTTTCACTTAGCCATAGGAGTTTGACAGTGGGGCTACTAGATAGCCCCTAGTAGCTCCGCACTCTCCCGATCTCGGGGTGCGTACATGCCTGGCCGGAAAACAACCCTTCGTTAAGGCGGAGGAATTCTAACATTCCCACATGTCATCGAGTGGTTGACCAGTCTCACGCTATATCATGACAGTCAGTTTTCGGCTTTCTCTACTGAGGTGCTTGTCCGGATGAACCAGGGCACAATCGCAGCAGTTCTCCTAGTGCTACCTTAGCCGGTAAAGCGGAACGTAAGGCACCAAAACACAGGAGCCAGGCAAACCCAACATTTGACCAAAGACAATGATTCGGAGCTGATGCATATAGGGCCAAACTCGCGACACCGAACACTCCCTAAGGTATTCGGTCTTTGTGGTATAAACCAGGCCTAAATAATGACCTTTGTAAGAAGCCCCTTGTGTCCAGGTACGTGCATTGTTCTGGCGTGGCCACATGCCAAGACGTCAGCATCCTTCTCAACGGTGGATATGTATCAACAAGAGACAGTAAAAAAGGTTTACGCAGGGTCTTAATCTAAAAAGAATCCTTGGAGCGGGTCCCTGCTGCACGTCTGCGCCTGTGTCTCCGTTGTGCCGTATCCTGGACGGGTGTAGCACAATGATCGTCTGTAAAAGAGAGGAATTTAGGTGAAAAAGTTGTCGTGCAAAAAGATAGTTTGTTAAAGAAACCATGTATAATTCAAGATGAGAAGAAATTGCCACTTGTCTGCGCATGTTGAGCCCCTTGTATTGACAAATAGGGGTGTGACCATTTATTCGGTATAAGTAGCGGCGCCGGACTCGATTAGTTGTGTCTGAGGTCTTGACGACCTATTGGATGCTTTTGCTGGTCCGGGCGCCTGTAGTGTGCGGCTGCCAAGGCAGCCTCACTCTCTTTGGCACGCAGAGATCGCTTGATATTTCCGTGCACTGTAATGATGCCACGTGGACTGGGCATCTTGAGTGTGAGGGAGGCGTAGTGTGGTATTGCATTAAAGCGAGCGAAAGCTTCACGTCCGAGCAGTGCTTGATAGCCACTTTGAAACGGAGCGATGTGGAAAGTTAAATGCTCGCGACGGAAGTTGTCGGGGGAGCCGAATATAACTTGTAGTAGGAGGGAGCCTGTACAACGAGCCCCTGGGCCTGGCGTTACTCCTTTAAAGGTAGTATTGCTATGGTGAATTTGTGTTGGGCCTAACCCCATCCCGCGGATTGTATCCTGATATATTAGGTTTAGGCTACTGCCGCCGTCCATCAAGACTCGTGTGAAGTGATATCCGCCAATTACTGGGTCTAATACCAGGGCAGCCCATCCCGCGTGTCAGATACTTGCTCAGTAATCGCGATGGTCGAAAGTGATCGGTTGAGATGACCAGTGGCAGGACTTCGTGGTGACAGGCACTTGGGTATATTTTCCTAGGAGTGCCGCGTTGTTTTTTCCCTTGATCACGTGTAACACGTTTACTGTTTTGACTTCTGGTGGAAATTTCTTTTGTTCCCCCGTGTCTTGCTTGGGGGGCTCGCCCTCGTCTTCACTTGGTGTATCCTCCCCCTTGTGTACGGCATTGAGCTTGCCGGACTGCTTGAAGACCCAACATTCTCTGTGGGTATGATTAGCAGGTTTACCAGGGGTACTATGGATCTGACATACTTGGTCTAGAATTTTGTTGAGGCTGGACAGTTCATCCCTGGTGCCTTTGGGGGGCGGCTTTTGACCTGGCCGAGAGCTTTTGAATCCGGCATTTACTTCTGTGCCCTTCGTGCTGTCTTCTTTATTCCGGCGTTTGTTATTGTTGTTGCGCCGTGATTTCCCGCTTCCATCTCTAACTTCAGATGTACTGGGGTCGCTGGTGCTGCATCTAGCTAGCCAACTGTCCTCACCCGCGCAAAAGTGGATCATGAGGTTTGTTAATGCGGCCATCGTTCTCGGCTTATTTTGGCCGAGGTGTCTGGCGAGCCATTCATCACGGACGCTATGCTTGAAAGCTGCCAAGGCTTCGGCGTTTGTACAGTCGACAATCTGGTTCTTTTTAGTAAGAAACATGTTCCAAAGCTTCGGGCTGACTCTTCGGGCTGTTGAGTTATATGACTCAAGTCGTCCGCATCCGGAGGTCGGACATAAGTCCCATGAAAATTTGCCCGAAAGGCATCTTCGAGCTCTTCCCAACTTCCAATGGAGCTTTCGGGGAGGCCTTTGAGCCAGTGACGACCTGGCCCTTTGAGCTTGAGGGGTAAGTACTTGATGGTGTGGATATCATCTCCTCGAGCCATATGGATATGAAGGATGTAGTCCTCAATCCAGACCCCAGGGTCTGTTGTTCTGTCGTATGCCTCTATGTTTACGGGCTTGAATCCCTCTGGAAATTCATGGTCCAACACCTCATCGGTGAAACATAGGGGGTGTGCGGCACCCCTGTAGCTGGGTGTACCACGTTGTTCGGATGTTTGTTGTGTTGCATTGTATGCTGGGGCGCGCTTGTGTGGTTCGTAGATGGATCTTGTTGCGCCGTCCTTTGGGTGCGAGCCCTCGCATGGGTCGCGTATTGTATTGTGAGCGGTGTTGTATGCCGCTCTGTGTTGGTAGAGGGGTTGTCTATCCGACCAGGTGGCTGCTTTGATATTTGGTTGTGGGGGGTCTGAGGCCTCCTCATCGAATTTGGGTAGCAGCTTCCGCTTTGGGTAGCTCTTGGAGGGGCGATTGTCGCCGTACCTTGCTGCAGTGTTGAGTATTTTACTCCATATGATTTGGAGTGTGTCTTGCGCAGCCTTCAGCCTTGCTTCTGCTTTTTAAGACTCCCCGCAGTGGCAACAAGCCTTTTATGGGCATTCTGCTGCTCCGGGTGCCTGTCTGGCGCTATGTCATCCGGATCATTGTCCTTGTTAGAATTTGTTTGTTCGGTTTGATTATCCGGATTGCCGTTGTCCGGCAGCGGTTCGCCTTGCTCCAGCGCTGGATCTGTGTGATCGCTATTTTTGTCGAGGCGGGATTTCGGGCGGCGCTTGCGTCGCCGCTTTGACTGCTTTTCGAGGGAACAAGCCTTCGGTGCGTCCTTCCGCTCCTCGTCGTCATCTTTTGGTGCGTCCACCATGTATATGTCATATGACGAGGTGGCATTCCAGGGCCCAATAGGCGCTGGTTCTTCATCGTCTCCTTCGTCGGCGTCCATACCATCGATGTCTTCGGAGTCGAAGTCGAGCATGTCGGTTAAATCGTCGACAGTGGCTACAAAGTGGGTGGTGGGTGGGCTTTGAATTTCTTCATCGTCCGTATCCCAACCTTGCTGACCATAGTCCGGCCAGGGCTCTCCTGATAAAAAGAGAGACTTTAGTGTCTTCAGAATATCACCGAAAGGCGAGTGCTGAAAGATGTCCGCAGCAGTAAACTCCATGATCGGCACCCAATCAGATTCGATCGGCAGGGGCGCAGAGGGTTCGGAGTCCGGAGAGGAGTCTGGCTCCTTGGAGTCACGAGTCTCACAGAGTGCGGGGCTGGTGTTCGGCTCGATCGCCATTGGGATCGCAGCCCCTGAGGCGGCGTCCAACCACCCATCCTCGATCGACGTAGTTGGCTCCGAATTAAGGGTCGAAGCCGATGCGGGTGCGGCCTCCAGGGCACTGTTCGGCGGCAGAGCTAGGTCATGATCGTCGGGACAGTGCGGCGCGCTTGGTAGTGGCTCGAATCTTTCAAAGATCAAGTCCCCGCGGATGTCAGCCGTGTAGTTTAAGCTTCCAAATCTGACCTGACCGCCAGGGGCATAGCTTTCGATCTGCTCCAGATGGCCAAGTGAATTGGCCCGAAGTGCGAAGCCGCCGAAGACGAAGATCTGTCCGGGGAGGAAGGTCTCACCCTGGACTGCATCGCCGTCAATGATCGTAGGAGCCATCAAGCCTGACGGCGACGACACAGAGGAACTCTCAATGAAAGCACCAATGTCGGTGTCCAAACCGGCAGATCTCGGGTAGGGGGTCCCGAACTGTGTGTCTAGGCCGGATGGTAACAGGAGGCGAGGGACACGAAGTTTTACCCAGGTTCGGGCCCTCTCGATGGAGGTAAAACCCTACGTCCTGCTTGATTAATATTGATTATATGGGTAGTACAAGAGTAGATCTACCACAAGATCGGAGAGGCTAAACCCTAGAAGCTAGCCTATGGTATGATTGTTGTTGTGTATGTTGTCCTACGGACTAAAACCCTCTGGTTTATATAGACACCGGAGAGGGTTAGGGTTACACAGAGTCGGTTACAATGGTAGGAGATCTGCATATCCGTATCGCCAAGCTTGCCTTCCACGCCAAGGAAAGTCCCTTCCGGACACAGGACGAAGTCTTCAATCTTGTATCTCCATAGCCCAGGAGTCCGGTTAAAGTTATAGTCCAGCCATCCGAACACCCCCTAATCTAGGACTCCCTCACTCTCCCTTGAACAACTTGGACAGAATTCTTGCTAAAGCAGCAGCGGAGTCCGGTCCCTTACACCCGCAGCGAGTGGCATCATCTTCCCCGTTAAAACACCAAAAGGAGTGCCCTCGATATTGAAGCGGCTGCACCCCCCGCATTATGCATATTGACATAACCTCGATTATTGTCAATCCTGATTGAGCCAGCGCTTTAATCCGGTCCATCGGGTAAAAGACTTCTCTGTTGTCTTCCTCCTGGGGGCTCCGTGGACGCCAACTTCAGCTTTTCTTCAGAGGAGCATTGTTGAAATCGGGAAAACCCCTCCAAACAGGGTCTAGAAGAGGGACGTCCTCCATGTAAAACCACTCCGAAGGCCAGTCTTCGGATGCCTTCTTCGGGGTACCAGACAGGTATCCGGTCTCGGTGATGCGCCATATTTCGGCTCCGCCCACTTGATAAAGTGACCTCTCCTGTGAACGGGGCACAAGGCAGAATAGTCTCTTCCACAACTCAAAATGAGCCTCGCGGCCCAGAAATAGCTCACAAAGGGCAACATAACCGGCGATGTGTAATATGGAAGCAGGGGTGAAATTATGCAACTGGAGGCCGTAAAACTCCATGAGGCCACGGAGGAACGGATGGATTGGAAATACAAGTCCCCTTAGTAAGTAGCGGACAAGGCATACCCGCTCCCCCTTGGAGGGATTGGGGAAGCTCTCCACTTGGTCCCCGCCATTATAGGTGGCGAGCCCGGCTCAGATGAGGACCATATACGCTGGAGGGAGAAATCCCTGGGTCTGCAGCTCTACTAATCGGCTGTGCGGGACGGAACACTTCTCCCAATCAGCAGGCTTAGGGCTACGGGAGCGAGAGGAGGAGCTGCGATGGCCGGCCATGCTGGAATGGATTTTTCCGAGCTCGCTTCGGTGGATTCTCACCGTGGGAGGATGGTGTGGATTGGATCCAAGAATCCCCATCCCTTTAATAGACGATTTATTTACCTGGCTAGGGGGGCGAATGTAAAAATGCCCAGGCTCCTCGCATTCGCTCGACGCATGGAAAATAGCCCTTATTGGGCGCAGAAGCCAAGAAGTCCAACATTTATGGGAGCCGGACACTACTTAGCAGATATTCAAGATTTGGAGAATAACCCGCCTTGCAATGCCGAAGACAATACTGCGTGCCGGACTCATCGTCATTGAAGCCTGGTTCAGGGGCTACTGAGGGAGTCCTGGATTGGGGGGTCTCCGGACAGCCGGACTATATCCTTTGGCCGGACTGTTGGACCATGAAGATACAAGATTGAAGACTCTGTCCTGTGTCCGGATGGGACTCTCCTTGGCGTGGAAGGCAAGCTAGGCAATACGGATATGTAGATCTCCTCCTTTGTAACCGACCTTGTGTAACCCTAGCCCCCTCCAGTGTCTATATAAACCGGAGGGTTTAGTCCGTAGGACAACATACAATCATGTCATAGGCTAGCTTCTTGGGTTTAGCCTCTACGATCTCGTGGTAGATCAACTCTTGTAATACTCATATCATGAAGAACAATCAAGCAGGACGTAGGGTATTACCTCCATCAAGAGGGCCCGAACCTGGGTAAACATCGTGTCCCCTGCCTCTTGTTACCATCCGCCTTAGACGCACAATTCGGGACCCCCTACCTGAGATCCGCCGGTTTTGACACCGACAGCCGCTGATGCCGCCATGGATGGAGCCGCGCCATGTCGGCTTGGGACTGAGCTCCGGTAGCACCGTGAGATCGAAGAAGAAAATGCGGAGATTAGTGTACAACCTCGTTGGTGGCGCCGACTAGTCCTCAGCTTCATCCGAGGAAATGGTGATGATGCTGCTCTTCCGATGGTGCAGGTGAAGACGGTGGTGTGGGAATGGAGGTGGTGCGAAAGATGAGGGGAACATCGGGGCAGCCCCTTGGAGGTGGAGGACGGGGTGGCTAAACCGACGGGACGACGAGATCGACGACGGATCCTCATCTGGTATAGTGGATGAGGGACGTCGAGGTGTTGCCGTGGACGACGTTGTCGGGGAAGAGGCTCTGTGTAACATCCCTATTTTCAATTTGGATGTTATACATAGGTCATCATATACATATCATATTTTATTTGCATTTGGTTGTGATCCTAGAAATCTTAAGCAACTCAAGGACCCAAGGAGAGAGGTGGAGGTTTCACTAAAATTTCATATTTGAATTTATTTCAAATTTGAATAAAGGATCAATTTCATCTTAATATTTTCCCTCCAATTATTTTCAATAACAAAAATATAAGAGAGAAGATAATATGACTTCTTCAACAGAAAAGAAATATTGAAGGAGAAATTTTGAAATCAATTTCTATTTTATTTGTATATTATTTGCGATCTTATTTGAATTAGAGAAAAACTTGCATTTTTGAAAATTTGCATTTAGTCCAGAAAAATGTTCATCTTATCCTAAATATTAGGTTTGGACGGTGAAAATTGTTTCTGGTATTTTTAGAATTTTTTATATTTTATTAGGATTTTTATTCGTGGCGGAATTTATTATTTTTCTAAAAAAGGACTTCGTCGGACCGAACTGGGCCAGAGGCCCAGCCATGCGCCGCCGCCTCCCGCTTGGAGTCCCGGTCGCCACTGCCGTGGAGGCCGAGTCGGACTCCACCTCGCCGCTGCCCCCTCTCGCAAGAGGCCCCCCGGCACCTTTATAAGCCAACACCCCCGCTGCCTCCTCCACACCGCCCGACGCCGCCAGCCCCGCCGCCGCAACCGTCGACGCCGACAGCCACGGCCGCCGCCTGCCGCCCGCCGCCGCCAGAGCCCCACCTCGCCTCGCCGCCGCCGCGGATCCCGCTGGATCTCGTTGTTGACCTTGCCGCCGGATTTCTTCGGTTGACCGGTATAAACTGTTCGGTTTTCTTTCGTTTTTTTCGGTTTAGAATAGATCGTTTTTTATCAAATGTTCACCGGTTAGATCGTTTTAACGAACGATTTTCGTTCGTTAGTTCCAGTTAGCAAACGTTTGTTCGTTAGATTTTTCTTTTTAGTTTTAATTTTTTGGCCAAGGACCTATACACGAATACTTTTATCATAGATTAGTCCTTGAACTTAAAACCCTTGTTACTTTTTACTCATTTATCCAAATCCAGTGAAACGAACGCCAAAATCTTCGTCTTGTTCCCCTCTATCCAGATAATCAACTTGAACATGGTTTTGACTATTTAAAATTTTCGTTTCACGCAGATTTGAATTCAAACTTCTTTTGATCATAGTTTGAGTTTCGTAACTCCGATTTGATTGACTGTTTTTGCAAATCGAAGCTCTTCACTTGAAATTTTAGTTTGCATATTTTTATTTGTGTTTAACCTTTGCATATTATGCTTGAGTGCTTATGTATGCTATTGTTTGTTCACGATAGAGTTTCATGAGTGCGCGGCTTGCTACTACGAGTCACTAGGGTTTTCAGAAGGTTAGCAAGGCAAGTAACACTTTGATCATATCCCCTTATTACCAAGTTTTTATGCATTAGTTTCAACCCTCAAACATTGCATGAGTAGGACTTGTTTAACTTTTGGGTATTGTGAAGTAGATGATGAGGTAGGAACCTGTTGCCCTCTGTATTCAAACCCTGGGAGACCTGCGTTATGCCTACACTGCTATGCTATGCTCGTAGACGTGGTTTGGTTTTTGAGAGAATTCATGTAAGATGTGAGATTATTGTTAACTAAGGTTTAACTTAAGGTGGCTACTTTAATACACATCTAGGTGGATTGGTTTGTGGGCACCTAGGGAATCCAGTGTTGTCCAAAGGAGATCCCGGGGTATCCGTGTGATTTTCCTATGGTTTGCCACCCAGGTTCAAAGGGATCATTATGTTATTCATGCTGGAAACTTTCGTGTGCAGCCACAAGCCATTATGGGCTCTGGCATAGTTGAGTATGTTGTGTGACCTCTTTTAGTGGTAGACTAGCAGATGTAGGGGATGTAGGTGGTACGGTCTACCAATCGTAAATAGTTAATGCTTCTGAAAGGCTGTGTCTCGGTCATCCGTTTCTCAAACATCATGTAGTGCGAGAAATTCTATGGAGGAGATCGAATCTTGTGGGGAAAAGTGCGCGAACCTCTGCAGAGAACAAACTAATCATGATTAGCCGTGTCCCCGGTTATGGACATCTTGAGTATCTCGTACTTGAATTATTATGTTGATCTCAACACTCTACTTAATTAATTTTGTCAGGTTGTTAACTTTTAATTGGGATGGTGATGGGGTTACCATTCTAAATGTTTGTCAACAAATTTTGTAGTTAAATAAAATATATTCCTTTGTTGTGTGGAAAAACTAGCTTTATGCAAAAGATAACCATAGAGCCTCCACCTGCCATATATGCATGTAGTTATAGTTGTTATTTGTTCATTGCTCTATAGTGTTATCCTGCCGGCATATTCCACGTGCTGACCTACACATGCTGCAACGTATTATGTTGTAGAATTCTCAGGCGAAGAGTAAGGTGTGCTAGGTCATTGTCATGCACTCAGTTTTGCCGTGGAGTTGGATGGACTCTACTACCTTCGAAGCTTCCGCTGTTATCGTAGTTAGATGGCCTTCAGCCATTTTTTTGTAATAAGTTCTCTTTTGAGACATTAGATGTAATAGGTGTGTGATTGAACTCTGTTATAAATCCTCGAGTATTGTGTGTGTGTCAGCAATACCGATCCAGGGATGACACTTAAGCACATAGACTTGACCCTTTGAGGCCGGTCGCTACAAGATGGTATCAGAGCACACGCTGACTGTAGGACGCGACCACTAGGACAAAGCCCTAGGACACTCTTCTCTACTCATTACGGACACTTCTCCATTTTCTACTCAATAGATGGTGGATCCAAGGAACAAGTTTGCTCAACCGGATGACGACACCTGAAGGAAGCCACTAGGTACCTGAGCATCGGAATACCAAGCTTCATCGAGACCTACACCTCCACTCTACCTGAAGAAGAGCACTTGACAATTCGAGTACATGTTCCAGGACGGACATTCACACTAGTAACTAAGCCCATAGAGTTTTCCTTTGATGCACTAACCTGGAGTCTAGGAAAGAGCATGGTCGCCCACATCGCCATGGGACGCATCAGCGAGGTATACCACAAGGATCTTAAGGGCACCATCTACCAGATATGTGGACGCCGAGATGAGCAATGGGAGATGATTTCCACCAGGAGGGATAAATCCAATGCAGCCTACATCCAGGAGTTAAACCAGCACATTCGTCATCAGGAGAACCAGATGTGTGCCAGCATGTTAGACATGAAGAAAGCGATGACCCGGAACATGGACCTAGAAGAGGAACTCAAGTCTACACATGATGGATATGAAGAAGAAATTGCAGTGCTACAGGAGAAGAATGAAGACCTGAAGAAGAAGCTAGGAGTATTCATGGGAGATCCCGAACCTGAAGAGGACAACCACCCTAAAGACTACATCATAATCGACGACACCGACACCGACCCTGACAGCGATGATGATTATGAAGACGAAGCTGGAGCAGATATCATGGAGTCTTCCACCGATCAAAATTTCTAGACGACTACTATATTACCAGTAGTATCTCCCAGTGTATATAGTCACAGTCTGAGTATTTTTGTAACGGTAGTTTAGATCGATTGTATGATCTTGTTTGAATTGAGTGGTGTGAAATGAATGTGTTTGTCTCATGGGCATATGGGTAGTGATTTCTCTCTAGACCTCACTCTATTCTATTCTCACCCCTCTAAACCTATCAAATGCCTCCGAGACGTGACCCCAGATTTGTCTTCCCACCGGAGCTCACTCAGTTGATCCAACAGCAGAATGCCTTGATGCCGTTGCTAGTCCAGAACCAAGGCAACAACAACAACAACAACCCACCGCCACCACCTCCATTTGACAACTTAGCCCGTTTTCTGAGGTTGAACCCGCCGGTGTTCTCTAGTAGCACCAAGCTGATTGTTGCTGGTGACTGGATCCGCGGGATTGGAAGGGACTTTACCACCGCAGGTTGCACAGATGCTGAGAAGGTGCACTTTGCCGCACATCAACTGGATGGACCCGCAATCTCATGGTGGGAGAACTACACAACCACTTTCCCCATAGCCAATGTCACTTGGGATCAGTTCCAGCAGGCATTCCGCACTGCACATGTCTTACGTGGAGCTATGAGTATGAAGAAGTGTGAGTTTCGCAACTGCCGAGGAAATCGTACTATGGGCCAGTACGTGGATGAGTTCAACAAGTTAGCCCGCTATGCCCCAGATGATGTGGCCATAGATGCCGCGAAGCGGGAGAAGTTTATGGAAGGGCTGAATGACGAGCTGAGTATGTAGTTGATGGTGGCAACATTCGCCAATTACCAGGAGTTGGTAGACAGGGCTCTTATGATTGAAGGCAAGTAGCAGCAGATAGAGAGCCGCAAAAGGAGGTATGGACAGTGGAAGTACAATTCTGGAGCTCAGCAGAAGCCTTGTTTTACCCCAAACTCAGGAGGGCATACCCATCATAACCATGGAGGCCATACTCACAATGGAGGAAGTTCGCATAACCACTCTGGCCCTAAGAATGGAAATGGGAATGGAGGAAGCAGCAGCCAGAATCGTTCCAACCCAGCAACACCCGCTAAGAAGGACCTGAGCCATGTCACCTGTTACAAGTGCGGGAAGACTAGACACTATGCCAATGATTGTTCTTAGTTGAAAATGGCTATGGAAATGGAAACTCTGGAAGAAGCCCAACCCCTTCACCAGAGGTCAGGTGAACCACAACAACGTGGAGGAAGTTGAAGGGCAGCTTGACGCAGTGATTGCTATGTTTTTGATTAAGTCATTTACCACTCTCGTTCTTTTTAACGCCGGTGCATCGCATTCATACATATCAAGGGGATTTGTGGGCAAGTTTAATTTTCCAACCTTAGCCCTTAGGTCACACATGTTAGTAAACTCACTAGGAGCGGAGTATATGGCCAACTGATGGTGTGATCGGTTACCATTAACCATTGGTAGCCATGTTTTCCCCTCATACCAAAAAATTTTGGAGTCACAAGGATTGGATATAATACTAGGCATGAATTAGCTATCAAAGTATGGAGGAAACATCGACTGTGCTACTAAGTTAATTTTACTCATCACCCCTGAGGGAAAAAGGATCAAGTATGTATCTAGGCATGCGCCACGGAGGACCCAAGTGCATTCCCTCTCGGGAGTTGTTTAGGAAGAAGTGCCTGTTGTGAAGTATTACTCGGACGTATTCCCAGAGGAATTACCAGGCATGCCACCAAATCGATACATAAATTTTTTGATAGAGCTGTTACCAGGCACCGGACCTATATCAAAGAGACCGTGTCGGATGCCTGCAAATGATCTGGAGGAAATTAAGAAGCAAATTAGATAGTTATTGGAGAAAGGTTATATTCGACCAAGTTCATCACCGTGGGGAACCCCAATGCTCTTGGTTGAGAAGAAGGATGGATCTTTGAGAATGGTTGTTGATTATCATGCATTGAATGAAGTAACGATCAAGAACAAGTACCCACTACTGATGATCAATGATTTGTTTGACCAGCTACAGGGAGCTAAAGTATTCTCCAAGATCGATCTATGATCAGGATACCACCAGCTGAAGATCCGCGAACAGGATATTCCTAAGACAACTTTTACCACAAGATATGGGCTATCTGAGTACACAGTCATGTCTTTTGGATTAACCAACACACCTGCCTATTTTATGAGTAGGATGAATAAGGTGTTCATGGAGTTCTTGGATAAGTTTGTTATGGTGTTCATTGATGATATATTGGTTTACTCGAAGAATGAAGAGGAACACAAGGAACATTTGCGCTTAGTTCTCGAGAAGCTTAGGGAACATCAGCTATATGCCAAGTTCAGCAAGTGTGAATTTTGGTTGAAAGAAGTTGGATTTCTTGGACATGTTATATTAGGAGAAGGTATAGTAGTAGACCCTACCAAGGTTCAGTCTATCACTGAGTGGTTGGCACCCACCTCAGTTGGAGAGATCTGCAGTTTTCTGGGACTCATAGGATACTGTAGGAGGTTCATTGAGAATTTTTCCAAGATTGCGAAACCCATGACAGAGTTGTTGAAGAAGCACACCATGTTCAAATGGACAGAGGAATGTTAGGCCAGTTTTCACGAGTTGAAGAAAAGTTTGGTTACAGCCCCAATGCTGATTCTTCCGGATATACGCAAGGATTTCCAAGTTTATTGCAACGCTTCTCGCTTGGGACTTGGAGGTGTACTTATGTAAGATGGAAGCGTTGTTTCATATTCCTTTCGACAGCTTCGACCGCATGAATTGAATTATGCCACACATGATTTGGAGTTAGCAGCCGTAGTGCATGCACTCAAGACCTAGAGGCATTTTCTTATTGTAAACCGTTGTGATGTATACACGGACCATAAGAGTTTGAAGTATATTTTCACACAGAAGGAGTTGAATCTCAGGTAGAGGAGATTGTTGGAGCTAATAAAGGATTATGATATGAAGCTACATTATCATCCAGGAAAGGCCAATGTCGTAGCCGACACTTTGAGCCGCAAGAGTTATGTAAATACCCTCGTAAGCGGAGGATTACCACAGGAGTTAGTCGGCGATCTCAAGGAACTTCATTTGGAGATAGTTCCAAGAGGATTTGTTGCAGCAATAGAGGTTCAGTCTATGTTATTGGGAAGGATTCGAGAAGCTCAGAAGGATGATAAGGAAATTGCTGAGATAAAGGAGAAGATGAGCAAAGGAAAGGCCAGAGGTTTTAGTGAGGATGGTTTGAGGATCGTATTTATGTGCCCAATGATGCGGAGATCAGGAAGTTAATACTTTAGGAGGCTCATGACTCGCCATACTCGATTCACGCTGGAAACACTAAGTTGTATTTGGATTCAAAGGAACATTTTTGGTGGACAGGTATGAAGAAGGATATTGCCGAGTATGTAGCCATATGTGATGTATGTCAGAGAGTTAAGGCGGAACATCAGAAGCTCGTCGGATTATTACAACCTATGCTGATACCTGAATGGAAGTGGGATAAACTTGGCATGGATTTTATCACTAGATTACCCAGGACAATATCAGGTTATGACTCCATCTGGGTAGTAGTTGATCACTTGACCAAAGTGGCTCACTTTATCCCTGTGAAAACCACTTATACAAGCGCGAAGTTGGCCAAGATACATATGACCAGGATTGTATGTTTGCATGGAGTTCCGAGGACCATCGTATCAGATAGAGGAACATAGTTTACTTCAAAGTTTTGGTATCAGCTGCACCAGACTTTGGGTACCAGGTTAGAATTCAGTACAGCCTTTCATCCGCAGACAGATGGACAGACCGAGAGAGTCAATCAGATTCTAGAGGACATGTTGAGAGCTTGTGCGCTAGATTATGGATCTAGCTGGGATGATAATTTACCTTACACAGAGTTCTCATACAACAACAGCTACCAGGCTACCTTAAAGATGGCCCCTTTCGAAGCTTTGTATGGAAGGAGGTGCAGGACACCATTGATGTGGGATGAAGTCGGAGACCGTCACTTGTTTGGACCAGATTTAATCAAGGAGTCTGAAGAGAAGGTTAAGTTAATCCGTGATAGACTGAAGGTAGCCTAGTCCAGGCAGAAGAGTTATGCTGATACGAAACGCAAGGAGGTAGTCTATGATATCAGAGACAGGGGATATCTTCGTGTGTCACCTCTTCGAGGAGTTAAATTATTTGATCTTAAAGGAAAGTTAGCCCCAAGATTTGTAGGACCATATCGAGTTTTTGAACGTATGGGAGAAGTGGCCTACAAGCTGTAGTTGCCAGAAGGATTGTCAGGAGTTCATGATGTGTTTCACGTTTCCCATTTGAAGAAGTAACATGCAGAGGTGGCCGATATACCTCTGAGAGATACAGTGCCCCTGGAAGAAATTCAGTTGGATAGTGACCTAACCTACGAGGAGAAACCCGTCAAGATTCTTGAGTTTGCCAGCCGAGTTACACGCAGCAAGGTTATCAAGTTTTGCGAAGTTATGTGGAGCCACCATACCGAGGAGGAAGCCACCTGGGAACGAGAGGAAGACCTACGGAAATACCACCCACACCTATTTTCTAGCCAGCCTGAATCTCGAGGGCGAGATTCATCTTAAGGGGCGTAGGTTTGTAACATCCCAATTTTCAATTTGGATGTTATACATAGGTCATCATATGCATATCATATTTTTATTTGCATTTGGTTGTGATCCTAGAAATCTTAAGCAACTCAAGGACCCAGGGAGAGAGTTGGAGGTTTCACTAAAATTTCATATTTGAATGTATTTCAAATTTGAATAAAGGATGAATTTGATCTTAATATTTTCCCTCCAATTATTTTCAATAACAAAAATAAATGAGAGAAGATAATATGACTTCTTCAACAATAAATAAATATTGGAGGAGAAATTTTAAAATCAATTTCTTTTATTTGTATTTTATTTGAATTAGAGAAAAACTTGCATTTTTGAAAATTAGCATTTAGTCTAGAAAAATGTTCATCTTGTCCTAAGTACTAGGTTTGGACGGTGAAAATTGTTTCTGGTATTTTTAGAATTTTCTTATATTTTATTAGGATTTTTATTTGCAGCGGTATTTATTTTAAAAAAGACTCTGTCGGACCGAACTGGGCCAGAGGCCCAACCGGCCCAGCCGCGCGCCGTCGCCTCCCGCTCGGAGTCCTGGTCGCCGCCACCGTGGAGTTCGAGCCGGACTCCACCTCACCGCCGCCCCCTCCCGCAAGAAGGCCCCCGGCCCCTTTATAAGACGGAGCACCCCCGCGGCCTCCTCCACACCGCCCGACACCGCCAGCCCCGCCGTCGCCGCCGCCGCCGCTAGCCGCCACCGCGCACTGCAATTTGATTGATTCTTTTTGCAAATCGAAGCTCTTCACTTGAACTTTAAGTTTGGATCTTTTATTTGTGTTTTATCTTTGCATATTATGCATGAGTGCTTATGTATGCTATTGTTTGTTCACGATAGACTTTCCAGAGTGCGAGGCTTGCTACTACGAGTAACTAGGGTTTTCAGATCGTCAGCAAGGCAAGTAACACTTTGATCATATCCCCTTATTACCCAGTTTTTATGCATCAGTTTCAACCCTCAAACATTGCATGAGTAGGACTTGTTTAACATGTGGGTATTGGGAAGTAGATGATGAGGTAGGAACCTATTGCCCTTTTTATTCAAACCCTGGGAGTTCTACATTATGCTTACATTGCTATGCTATGCTCGTAGACGTGGTTTGGGTTTTGAGAGAATTCATGTAAGATGTGAGATTATTGTTAACTAAGGTTACTTGAGGTGGCTACTTTAATATACATCTGGGTGGATTGGTTTGTGGGCACCTAGGGAATCCAGTGTTGTCCAAAGGAGATCCCGGGGTATCCGTGTGATTTTCCTATGGTTTGCCACCCAGGCTCAAAGGGATCATTATGTAATTCATGCTGGAAACCTCCGTGTGCAGCCACAAGCCATTATGGGCTCTGGCATAGTTGAGTATTTTGTGTGACCTCTTTCAGTGGTAGACTAGCCGATGTAGGAGATGTAGGTGGTACGGTCTACCCGTCGTAAAGAGTGAATGCTTCTGAAAGACTGTGTCTCGGTCATCCGTTTCTCAAACATCATGTACTACGAAAAATTCAATGGAGGAGATCAAGTCTTGTGGGGAAAAGTGCACGAAAATTTGCAGAGTGTACAAACTAATCATGATTAGCCGTGTCCTTGGTTATGGACATCTTGAGTATCTGGTACTTGAATTATTATGTTGATCTCAACACTCTACTTAATTAATTTTGTCGGGTTGTTAACTTTTAATTGGGATTGAGATGGCGTTACCATTCTCAATGTTTATCAACAAATTTTGTAGTTAAATAAAATATATTCCTTTGTTGTAGGAAAAAACTAGCTTTATGCAAAATATAACCATAGAGCCTCCACCAGCCATATATGCATGTAGTTATAGTTTTTATTTGTTCATTGCTCTATAGTGTTATCTTGCCAGCATATTCCATATGCTGCCCTACACAGGCTGCAACATATTATGTTGCAGAATTCTTAGACAAAGAGTAAGGTGCGCTAGGTCATTGTCATGCACTCAGTTTTGCCGTGGAGTTGGATGGACTCTACTACCTTCGAAGCTTCCGCTGTTATCGTATTTCGATGGCCTTCAGCCATATTATTGTAATAAGTTCTCTTTTGAGACATTTGATGTAATAAGTGTGTGATTGAACTCTATTATAAATCCTCGAGTACTGTGTGTGTCAGTAATACCGATCTAGGGATGACACTTACGCACAAAGACTTGACCGTTTGAGGTCGGGTTGCCACACTCCGGCGGGGTGGCGAACGGAGGAGGGTGTGGGGCTTCGCGGGTCTTCGCGGCCTCGATGTACGAATGGGTGGGCAGATGGGATGGGAGTGGGGAACCATGGCTTAGGGTCGCGCTTGTCCGAATTGTGGGGTAAGTTACGAAAGTACCCCCGCCGATTTGAGCTAGGCGGTTCTATCGGTTCAGGGGTATCACAAGCATTTCGTGTGTCGAGATTTCGCAGGAGGTGGGAATTTTCGCGTGTGTTGTAATTTTGGGATAGCAAGGCGCAGGTTGAGATGGAGGGAGTTTTTGGAGCAGAACGAGACAAAGATATATCTTAAATATTTCGGGATAACAAGGTGCGGGCTGAAGAGGCGGGAGTTTCACAGCACGATAGACAGAGATGCTAGCTTGAAATTTCGGCATAACAAGGCGCATCATGAAATTTCGGGAGAACAAGCTTAACGTGTACCAAAAAAAGACAATTCACACCTCATCACTAGAGAGAGCCATGTCCCGTTTTATTATATTACTAGAAATGCATTCAAATACAACAAAAAAACTAAAAAAACCGGGACAACAAAGATAACGTGTACAGTACCAAAACAATTTGCACTTCCCTCAACAATAAAAAAACAATGCGTGTTGTCTAGCATATGGACTAAATTTGAGTACATTTTCCCCGTTTGAATGGGATTGTACTCGGGTTAGTTATACAACCATCTATATATTATCTTCACAACACATGACATGAATATAGGAGAAGTAAATTCCTATATAAATATGAACTACATGTACATACGATCTCGAATTTAAATATGTATCCATTTTATGTTAATTCAAATCATAGTACATGTATGCTCTAGCTTGATGTTCAGAATCTAAACCATGTATGATACTACGTACAATGTGTTTAACACGCACAAAACACACACACAAACACCATTTAGACTAGTAAGGTACACGTGCATTGCACGCATGAGATTTGGCAACCAAATTATGAATAAATACCACATTATAGCATGTAATCTTTGAGTCATATATGCATGATGTAGATGTTCGTTTAATTCTTATAGTTCATTTCATTCAAAATCATCTAGTTTTTATAAGAAAGCTAATCTATTTTAAGATTCATGGAATTGTGTGTTGTAAAGCATAAAGTAAAAACAAATAATGGCAAATCATTGATGACCCACAGATATTGGGGATCTATCATAGTCCTTTCGATAAGTAAGAGTGTCGATCCCAACGAGGAGCAGAAGGAAATGACAAGCAATTTTCAATAAGGTATTCTCTGCAAGCACTGAAATTATCGCTAATTGTCGGTGCACAAAAGTGGGGCCCTCTTTTGTACTCGTTTACTTGTCAATAGGCAGTTGGAGCCGTGCCCGCGGCCACATCTAGCGGGGCAGAGGAAGCAAAACCACCAGACAACCAGAACAACGCCAAGCCAGAAACACGAAGAGCAGGAGGGCGAGGTGGACTCCCTCGGCAAGGCCCTTGCCAGGGCGGCCTCCGTAGGCCCGGCAAGAGCCTTGCCGGGGCAACTTGCCCGACACCAGCAGGGCAGCCAACCTTAAGCCCAAAGGTTCCAACACCATCGACCACTTTGGAACCCAGGCTTGGGAGGCACCTCCATGGTGGCATGCAAACCTTTGTGAAGACAGAGAGCCTACAAGACTAGATGATGACCAGAAGACAAGACAATCACAAGACTCCTTGCCGAGGATGCCCACGAGGCCTCGGCAAGGCTCCCTGCCGAAGACGCTCGCAAGGCCCCAGCAAGACTCTTGCAGGGGGTGCTCACAAAACCCCGGCAAGACCCTTTCCGTGAATATACGTGGGACCGCGGCAACACCTTGCCGCCCCATCGCCACCCTAGCCCAGCAGCCAACCCACCAACTGAAGCAAGTACCCACGTGGCAGTACGTGGATACTAATCCAACTAGCCAAACACTAGTGTGGCGGCATGCAGATCTTCATGAAGACCCTACCACCACGCCAACTCAGCAGTTTGCCAGCTTGCGTGGCACTGCATGCCTCATTGGCCTGGACGCGTGTCGGAGTAGGACGGAGAGGCGACGGACGGGACGAGCCTTGTTACCGCCCCCGATAAAGCAAGTGGACACCTAAGTAGTGCATTGAATGCACTTTGTCCTATGATGACAGGCGATAAGCTCATACACTGTATACCTTTCCACCTCCTATGTGCCACTATGGCAGCCCCTTTTGACTATAAAAGGAGGCCCACGGCGCACTGAGAAAGGATTCAGATCTTTTGGACGAGCACGCATCGTAGCTAGTTCAAGAACTCAAGAACACTCAAATATACACCAAAGCAGGACTAGGGTATTACGCATCCTTGCGGCCCGAACCTGGGTAAACGATCCTCATGCTGCCTTCTAGATCCGCTCTTTGCACAACCCCGCACCCGCCAACCGTAGCAAAAAGGGACCCCAGTGATCCCATAGGTGTCGTTTCCCCCGACATCTCTGGCGCGCCAGGTAGGGGCGCAGTTGTGAAAATCTAGTCTAGTTTGTGTAGCAGCTTCATCGTGGTCGTCACTCCAAGGCAGAAGATGACCGAACAAGCGGCATCATTTGCGGGTGCAGTAAACGCTCATGCAGTGACAGAAAAGCTAAGTCATTCGAAACTTTGAGCAATTCCTTTATATACAACGTTGTTTTCCTTGGAGATCCTGTTCTTGGTATGAGAAACCTGCGCGCGATGGGGGCCTTCCGCTATTGGCAACGCCCTTGTTCTGTTTCGAGTCCGCTCAACAGTTCGAGCGGCTGCGTCGAGAACGGCAAGGTGGCCTTCCCACTATTGGCAATGCCCTTGTTCTGTTTAGAGTCCGCTCAACAGTTCGAGCAGACGCGCTGAGAATGGCAAGGTGGTTTACTTGGCCGCAAGCACACCCGGCCGGTTGTTGAGCATCCGTCCTCGAAATGCCGCAACCTGGGTTCGCGCCGGCAAGCCTATCGAGTTGAGCGTAGGGTGTACATACAAAGAAAGATCGAACAGGAAAATAACATGCATCATTTCAAAGTACTGCAGAGTTATATTACACCAATTGTCGCTGCGGTTCTAACTAAAGATAAAAATTGTCTTGGTCATGAACCTGCAGCGCCGATGAGAAACAGGGTACCTAGTCCCGGCGCTGGCCCTCTATCCTTCGAACTCCCTCGACGCGGCTGATGATGGGCTGGATATGCTCGTCGAGCGCCCCGAGGTCCACGTCCTTCGGCAAGCTCTCCAGCGCAGCGTCGAAGTCGAGGGTGGGGTTCCAGTACGCCACCTTGGTGAGGACCTTGGTCAGGGTGGCCCGGCAAATCTTCCCAGCCTAGATTGGCCAGGGAGGCCACTCTATTGGAGCGGAATTGCTCCAGGGCTCCAAGAACGCCATCGAAGAACAGGGTCAATTTGGCGTTGGGACTCACGTTCGGCTCCAGGACATACCTCATGTTTGGCACCCCCATGGCCACTAGCCTCGTGGTGATCCTGCTGGCGACGTCGGTGAGGCGGCTGACCCAGAGGTTTTCGCTCTTCACGTAATCCTCGTGGTTGGCGGCGTCATTCCTCCGCAGCTTCCTCTCCTCCTCCAGGTCCTTTGTCAGGGTCTCTTCCTGGGCCCTGACCTCCGAAAGCATGCCCTCAAGACCCTCCAGCTTCAGCTTCAGGTCGTTGATGCAGTCATTGGCCTTGGAGAGCTACTCAGCTTTGCCGAGGACTGCGGCCTGTGCCTCCACCAAGGCTCCATTGAGGGTGTCTTTCTCCTTCGCCAGCTCCAGGACCTGTTTCTTCAGGTCATCCCGCTCCACCTCCAGCTCCTTCACTCTGCCGGCATGGACCAGGGCTTGGGCATCGAGCGCATCCATGTGCTTCTGCTCTAGTTCCTGGGTCCGCACATGACGAGCTTCTCAACCTCCTCCTCCTTGATGTGGAGCGTGGCGGTGAGTGCCTCCTCGCGAGAGGCAAGGTCCTCCTCCTAGGAGTTCAGCTCGGCCTGGTGCTAACGACGAGCGGCCTCGTCCTTGGCGGCCTGTTCAGTCGCTGCCTCTTCGGCTCTCTCAACGTCGGTCTGCTTCAGGATGAGCTCTCGTTTGCGCTCGGCTAGCAGGTCCTGAGCGACCTTCAGTTCCTCGTGGGCTTGGTGGAACCAGGCCTGCACCTCGACGACGTGTTCCTCGAGATCCGCCACCATCTTGGATTTAGCCTTGTTCTGGCGGACCCGGTTAAGCGCCTGGAGCTTCTAGAAGTTGGCACTCATGGCCCGAAGCAGCTGCTCCTCTTGGGAACCGCCGCCGCCGGTGCTCAGTTCATCAACGACCTGGAGCCCGATGGAGGCGAGCGCTTCGTCAACAAACGCCTCCCCTTCAGTTGGCGCCCTGGTGCTTGCCGTTCCTGGAAGATGGATGAACAGGTCTTCACGCACCTACAAGTACTTGCTCGAGCCGGAGGCACCAGAGGAGGAAGGTTGGTCGTCAACCACCCCCTCCTCGGCACCGGCCTTGCCGGCCTCTACGGCAGGCCCCTTGCCGACCTCCTCGACAGCGGCCTTGCCGGCTTCCCCGGCAGGCTCCTTGGTGGCTTCTTCGGCGGCAGTCTTGGCAGCCTCCTCGGCGGTGACCTTGTTGGCCTCGGCCTCGGCGTCCCTGGCGACCTCCCCGATAACGGTGTCGATATCCTCCCGGTCCACCAAGGGAGGATCTAGATACCAAGAAGAGAGGATGAGTCAGGGCCAAGGTCAAGGTACAATAAGAAAAAGAAAGAGAAAACATGGAAAGCAAACGACTTACCTGCTCCAAGATGGGAAGAAGTAGCACCCTCCCCTCCAGCATTTGTTGCCGGGCAGAGCCCCCGGCACCCAAGTTCATCTCCTCCTCCATATGAGTGGGCTCGGTGGTGGATGCCCTCGCCGGGGACGCCCCTCGGGGCGACGTAGTCAAGGGGGCGGCGTGTTGGGGGTGGCCCTCAGCGGCTCCTCCTGCCGCCGTTCTTCTCCTGCGAACCCGGCAAGGTCAGTATCAAAGGATTCACACCCCAATGTTCATCAGTGCAGGAGTGAGTGGTGAGCTTACGCTGGGGGCTGGAGCGGGGGCTGCGCTGGGGACTGCAGTCCGGGCTGCTCTCCACCAACAACGGCGTACGCGAAGTACCCGCCGGATGCTTGTCGCTCGTTGAGGCCTTGGCCTTCTTCGCTGCCCTCTAGGCCAGCGTCTCCATATCCCTACAAGAGTAAAGACAAGTCAAGAAAACTGTCGCGGTATGAAGGGATGGGGATGGTGAAGGGCAAGATGCTTACTCATCCTCCACTTCCTCTAGCATTGCCTTCCTCTTCCTCCTTGGGCTGAGAGACCCAAGAACGAAGATGAACTCTGTGTCGACATTTGCGGGGGGAGGAGAAGGGGATGGAGTCTGGCGATGCTTGGACGAAGAAGAGGCGGTCGCCTTCTTCTTCGCCACTGCAGCCTTCACCACCTTCCTCGCTGTCGCGACCCTTGTTAGGCGGACGAACTCCCCCTGGGCGTCGTGCCGCTGCTCGGTCCCGCCGGGCCGGACCGGCTCGCTAGAGCTAGCCCGCCGTTGGACACGACTTCTCCCTATGACCGGAGGGTCATCAGCCCCGACCCCTTCCTCGGTCGACTCCTCGTCCACATCTTTGATGAGGAGGGGCCCGGTGTTGGCACTGCTAGCCTCCACAGTAGACTCTGCCCATCCGGCAAGCTCCTCCCCCTCTGCAGCCACCTCGGCCTCGTTCTCCATGTGGCCGATGCTGCCAGCTTCCCTGGCGAGCGCCGCCTCCGTAGCCCTGGCGGCGATGTAGTCTAGCTCCTCCATGGTGGTGTCCTTGATAAGCAGTGGTTCATCGCGGACATACCTCTTCAACAGGTTGTCGAAGAATTCCTGCACCTGCTCCACCTCCGGCTCGGCCCATTTTGGGTCAAGGCCGTGTGCGTTGAAGTCCGGCATCATGGCGATGATGTCGGTTTGGCGAGAGTTGTTGCTCAGCGGGACCACTCCCGCCGGCAACCTGAACAGAGGCCCCTTGATGGCCTTTGCGGCCTTGCCGACTCTCCCAGCGCTGCTGTCGTCACCCACATCAAGCTGGAAAAGCGTCTTACAAAAATGGGCGTGCCCCATCACCGTGAAGTTGTGCTTCAAGCCAGGGCGAAGCCTCATGATATCGGCCGCGTTCCTGAAGAGCCAGGCCGACCTCCCCTTGTTATGCAGTGGGGCGGTTCGGCGGCGGATGAAATCGGCCTCAATCATCTCAAGGGTGAGCCCGACCATGGTGAGGCGATGGATTCTGGTAGTAGCGATCGCGAGATTCTTGTCATCGGCGTCGAGGTTGCTCTAGTCCTTGTGACGGACTGGCGGGCTCTGACGAATTTGGTAGAACTCCCGCGGATCCTCTTCCTTGATCCATACCCACCGGCCCCGCCACTCCTCCCACCTCTCCTTCTGGGCGCCCTTCGGATACGCGCCTTTCTCCTAGGGCTGTGGGATCCAGGTGACGCAGCCGGAGATGGCACCCCCCGTTTGGATACGGGGAAATAAGTAGTGGCAGAAGAGCGTTGTGCTGGGAAGCATTCTGGCGAAGCCCTCGCAGAGGTGGGCAAAGAGGGCCATGCACACCACAACATTCGGTGTAAAATCAAGAAGATGGAAGCCTAAGGTGTGCATGCCATTGTTTAAAAAGTCGGAGAAAGGGGGGCAGAGCCTGCAGGAGAAGTAGTCAATGAATAAAGGATACCGATTCGGGCCGGCCTTGCCAAAATCGGCGGAGATGATGTGCGTGGCCGGCTGCCCCGTCGTCTTCGCCCCCCACAGAGGCCTGAAGTAGTCCCTGAGGTGGACCGCATCGACAGTTGAGGGGAAGAAGGCAAGCTGCGTCTGAAGCGCCGCTGACTCGCTCTCTGGCATCTCCTTCTCCTCGGTGTCCTTGGCCACTCCCTTGCCCTTACTGGTTTTGGGTGCCATGACGGCCGGGAAAGAGGTGACGAATTAAGGTAAACCTAACCATAGCATGAAACATATGGATCCAAATCAGCCCCTTACGAAGCAACACATAAACTAGGGTTTAAGCTTCTGTCACTCTAGCAACCCATCATCTACTTATTACTTCCCAATGCCTTCCTCTAGGCCCAAACAATGGTGCAGTGTCATGTAGTTGACGTTCACATAACACCACTAGAGTAAAGACAACATACATCTCATCAAAATATCAAACGAATACGAAATTCACATGACTACTTATAACAAGACTTCTCCCATGTCCTCAGGAACAAACGTAACTACTCACACATCATATTCATGTTCAAAATCAGAGGGGTATTAATGTGCATAAAGGATCTGAACATATAATCTTCCACCGAATAAACCAACTAGCATCAACTACAAGGAGTAATCAACACTACTAGCAACCCACAGGCACCAATCTGAGGTTTTGAGACAAAGATCGGATACAAGATATGAACTAGAGTTTGAGAGGAGATGGTGCTGGTGAAGATGTTGATGGAGATTGACACCCTCCCGATGAGAGGATCGATGGTGATGACGATGGTGACGATTTCCACCTCCCGGAGGGATGTTTCCCCGTCAGAACAGCTCCATCGGAGCCCTAGATTGGTTCTGCCTCGAGACGGCAGTGCTTCGTCCTGAAAGCTTCCTTCTGATTCTTTCCAAGGCAAAAGACACCTTATACCAGACGACGGGCATCGGGAGGCTTCCAGGTGGCCCACGAGGCAGGGGCGCGCCCTCAACCCTCGTGGACAGTGGGTGGACCCCCTCTGGTACTTTCTTTCCCAATATTTTTAATATATTCCAAAACTGACATTTTTGGAGTTTCAGGACTTTTGGAGTTGTGCAGAATACGTCTGCAATATTTGCTCCTTTTCTAGCCCAGAATTCCAGCTGCCGGCATTCTCCCACTTCATGTAAACCTTGTAAAATAAGAGAGAAAAGGCATAAGTATTATGACATAATGTGTAATAATAGCCCATAATGCAATAAATATTGATATGAAATCATGATGCAAAATTGTCGTATCAACTCCCCAAGCTTAGACCTCACTTGTCCTCAAGCGGAAGCCGATATCGAAAAATATGTCCACATGCTTAGAGATATAGGTGTCGATAAAATAAAATACAGACATGAGGGCATCATGATCATTCTTAGAATAGAAACATATATATATATATATATATATATATATATATTCATATGATTTCTTATGCTGAAGTAACAATCTATTCACAATGTAAAGTATGAATCAGAAACTTCGTTGAAAAACTAGCAAACTATAATCTCAGTCACTGAAGCAGCAATTTATCATAACATCGGAAAGAGTCAATATAAGATTTTTTTCAGCTAGTCCACATACTCAACTATCATTTAGTCTTTCACAATTGCTAACACTCGCGCAATACTTATGGGTATGAAGTTTTAATCGGACACAGAGAAAGATAGGGGCTTATTTTTTTTTCCTCCCAACCTTTTACCTCAAGGGTAATGTCAACAATAATGCTTTATGAAAACCCACATCCAATTGGATATATATATATATCAGGATCTTTTCAACACATATGCTTGCCAAAGGATAAAGTGTAAAAATGAAAGGTGAAGATCACCATGACTCTTGCATAAGGTATAAGACAAAAATAAAAGATAGGCCCTTCACAGAGGGAAGCAGATGTTGTCATGTGCTTTTATGGTTGGATGCACAAAATCTTAATGCAAAAGAACGTCACTTTATATTGGCACTTGTGATAGGGACCTTTATTATGCAGTCCGTCGCTTTTATTTCTTCCATATACCAGCTCGTATAAAGCTTATTTTCTCCACACTAATAGATCATACATATTTAGAGAGCAATTTTTATGCTTGCAACAATGACAACTTACTTGAAGGATCTTACTCAATCCATAGGTAGATATGGTGGACTCTCGTGGAAAAATGGGGTTTAAGGATATTTGGAAGCACAAGTAGTATCTCTACTTGGTGCAAAGAATTTGACTAGCATGAGGTGGAAAGGAAAGCTCAACATTTTGGATGATCCATGACAATATAATTTATTTCGGATATAAGAAAACATAACCCATTACGTTGTCTTCCTTGTCCAACATCAACTTTTTAGCATGTCATATTGTTATGAGTGCTCACAATCATAAAAGATGTCCAAGATAGTATATTTATATGTGAAAACCTCTCTTTCTTTATTACTTCCTATTAATTGCAATGATGACCAAAACTATGTTTGTCAACTCTCAACAACTTTTATTCCTCATACTCTTTATATGTGAAGTCATTACTCTCCATAAGATCAATATGATCTCTTTATTTCTTTGTATTCTTTCTTTTTTCTTTTATTCCCTCAAGATCATAGCAAGATAACCAATCCCTCGACTCAAGACTAATCTTTAATATATATATAGCTCACGGACTCGATTACATAGATAAGGATCAACACAAAAACTCAAAGATAGATCATACTCAACTTTATTCTACTAGATCAAGATATAACAAAAAGGATTGAATTAAGAAAAATGGTAAAGACAGAAGTGTGATGGTGATACGATACCGGGGCACCTCCCCCAAGCTAGGCAGTTGCCAAGGGGAGTGCCCATACCCATGTGTTTATGTCTCTTTCTTCGGAGGTGGTGATGATGGAGTGGTTGATGATGTAGGCTTGTCGTCCATCTTCCAAGGCATAGGCTCACCATCATAGAAGGATGACCGAGTATCCTGGATCCTCAAATCTGCAGACAAACTCGTCCTCTTGAATCTATATTCATACTCCCAGTTTTGGTTTTGCAGGTTATAGATCTGGGCTTGGAGGTGCTCGATTTTCTCGTGAAGCTTGAAGATGGTCTCCCCAATGTTCTTGGCATCTAGCTTGTGGTTGTTGGTGAACTCCGCGATCATCATGTGGTTGGCGTTGAGTCCGCGTTCCACCATCCCCTGACACTTGAAAACTTGTTGCTCCATTGCTTTGAGTCTTGTCTCCATGCTTCTGGTCCTCCTTGGTCCCTCGACATAGCGGATGTGCAGCAGCCCCTCACGCATCTCAATGGTTTGAGGGTGTTGCAGCACCTCCATGAGGTAGGGGTTGATGACCTTCTTGAAAAATTTGTCCTTGGGGGCGCTTGAAGACGTCATGGTGATCTAGATCTGTCAGAAAAACAACTCGAAACAAAAGCAGAGGATTTTGTTGTGGTACTATGGTCAAAACCTTCGGGAGATTATATAATGAATTTTTACCGACCAAAAGAAATATTGTGCAAGAAAACAGAGTCCGAAGGCACACGAGGTGCCCACGAGGCAGGGGGCGCGCCCAGGGTGGTAGGGCGCGCCCTCCACCCTCGTGTCCTTTCCGGACGACTTCTTATTTTCCTATTTTCTTAAGTATTCCAAAATGGAGAAAAATTGCTGTTAGAACTGTTTTGGAGTCAGTTTACCTACCGTACCTCATACCTATTCCTTTTTGGAGTCTGAAACATTCTGGAAAGTGTCCCTTACGTACTCCTCCGGGGTTACGTTGTCAATAACATTGCTTTCAACATTTATGGGATTACCTGAGATATAATGTTTGATTCTTTGACCGTTCACCACCTTCGGATTTGTGCCTTCGGAGTTTTTGATTTTTATGGCACCGGAACGATAGACCTCCTCGATAACGTAAGGACCTTCCCAGTTAGAGAGGAGTTTTCCTGCAAAAAATCTTAAACAAGAGTTGTATAAAAAAAACATAATCACCTACATTAAACTCACGCATTTGTATCGTTTTGTCATGCCATCTTTTAACTTTTCCTTTAAACAGTTTGGCATTCTCATAGGCCTGGGTTCTCCACTCATCAAGTGAGCTAATGTCAAATAGTCTCTTCTCACCGGCAAGTTAGAAATCATAATTGAGCTCTTTAATGGCCCAATATGCCTTATGTTCTAGTTCGAGAGGTAAGTGACATGCTTTTCCATAAACCATTTTATACGAAGACATACCCATATGATTTTTATATGCAGTTCTATAGGCCCATAATGCATCATCAAGTTTCTTGGACCAATTCTTTCTAGATCTATTAATAGTCTTTTGCAAAATTAATTTAATCTCTCTATTACTCAGTTCTACTTGACCACTAGACTGTGGGTGGTACGGAGATGCAATTCCATGATTAACATCATACTTAGCAAGCATTTTACAAAAAGCACCATGAATAAAATGTGAACCACCATTAGTCATTAAGTATCTAGGGACTCCAAACCTCGGAAAAGTAACTTCTTTAAGCATCTTAATAGAGGTGTTATGATCAACACTACTAGTTGGAATAGCTTCTACCACTACAAAAAAAATACACTTCCGTGATGATACGTGTTTGTCGTAGTAGGTCACGTTTTCTGTCATGCATGTACATCCATGACAATTTTATGACAGAATCAAGGTAGTCATACCTGTGTTGTCATAGAAATGTTCCATGACATTACCAAAATTATCATAACGAAAGTGTCCACTTCCATGACGATAAATCGCGCGTCACAGAAGTGCTTTCATCAAGCATGACCAACACGTGGCATCCACCGTAATGGAACGCCATTAAGCTACCAGGTCCGGTTTTGGATCCGATAACCCGTTAACAGTGCCAACCAATGGGGATTTTCCAAGTGTAAAATCATCATTGGTTGCAGGGAACACGTGTCGGCTCGCTGTTGGGACAGATGTCATCCACTCATTGGACCGAAAACGCCTATGATAAGTCAACACATGGCACGGCCCAACAGAGGCCCATTCCTGTGAAAAGGCCAG
Source organism: Triticum aestivum (assembly GCF_018294505.1). Taxonomy (NCBI): domain Eukaryota; kingdom Viridiplantae; phylum Streptophyta; class Magnoliopsida; order Poales; family Poaceae; genus Triticum; species Triticum aestivum. The sequence continues at coordinate 131,333,201 of NC_057794.1, forward strand.
CCCGTTTGACTTGGTCAAAAGGTGGCGGGCCGGCCCACGGCAAGCCTGTTAATGGCATGTTCACATATAGCCTATTTACAGCCCGCTTACGGCCTATCCGAATTAGGCCCAGTAGCGTCATCTGGGCCGTCCAATATAATTCCATCCCATTTTAACTTCTGGCCCATGTATGGCCCATGACGTCTTTCGGCCCATATGAGGCCCTTAGTAACCCTCGACCCGTTAAGGGGCCGTGGTAAAACTAGCCCATAATGAACAGTGTATCACTTTATACCCATTAACATCCCATTATTCCGGTGGGCCGTTTCTAGCCCATGTTATCTTTCGGCCTTCTCAGGGCCCATTTGATCTTGGGCTCATTTCCAGCATTCGTTTACTTTCGGCCCGTTACTGTCATTTTCTGCTTGTGGGCCAAATTCAGCCCGTGGTTACAGTCGGCCCGTTTGTGGCCCATTAATACGTTGGGCCGTTTTCATAGTGTCATCAAATACAGCCGATTAACGACTGCTCGTTATGGTCAGCCCATGAATATACAATTTCAACTCTAGCCCATTTACGACCATAATGTGGTCTGTTATTGGCCCATGTTTGGCCAACCGATCATACGGCTCGTAGAAGGCCCATTGATGATACGACTCGTTGAAGGCCCATTGTGTCAACGGCCCATATAAGGCCCATGGTTTCTACACCCCATAGAAGGCCCAGTGTTTCTACGGCCCTTAGAAGGCTCATTGTTTCTACGACCCGTAGGAGGCCCATGTTAACTACAGCAAATATGTAGCCCATGGTTAATGTGGCCTAGTTTAAAAAAAAATAGGTTATTGCGGCCACTAGGAAACCGCGGAAAAATAATTGCACTGACTACAAAAAACAAATAAACAAGACAATAAGGAAATAAATAGGCAAGCAACTTACGCTAGGCTATCACGGCTATTACACATATTACATCCACTGGGCATGAAAGTTCGACACCAGTACAAATATAGGGAACAAAGCAGCATATAAACGCCGCAGCAAAACAATTACAGAACTGAAACCACTTCAGAAGAGCTCAAGAAACAATATCCTGGGTACCCATAATGCTGACAAGATGCTTAGCAAGCTTATTAACTTTCTCTTGTTTCGCGCTTAAATCCTCCAGCACTTGCTGTTGCACCAGAAAGTATGCATCTGAATTCTGCAGGGACTTCCTCAGTCCTTCGGCTTCCTGTCGCATAACATGTGATCGATGTCTTTCAACTTGAAGTTGAGACTCAAGAAGCCGAACTGATTCAGGCAGCGAGTTCGAAGAGCTGGTGCCAGCAGTAGTAGCCAGTAACTCAAACACTACATCAAGACAGGACTTTGGGGTTGTCTCCGTGTCTTCAATATAGTTTTTATCAGCTTTCTTGGAGACAAACAGGGATGTCTCACTATCTTGAACCTTATCTGCATTACTTCCTATACCATTTCATAACGGGGTACTCTTATCCAATATTTTATCCGCATTCTGAAAGAGAAACAAAGAAACACATCACAGGTTTACAATGTAGTATACGAAACTCATTTTGGTAAACCAATTTAGTAGTAATGTGGACAGGATAACAACATGAAACAAACATATATCTATGTAGTATGGTCACTGTATGGTCCATATCATTATAGTTTATGTTGCCAAATCAAAATATATACCATTCGAATCATATCTATTTAAGACAAAGCAACTTAGACAGAATATAAGTGTGGGAAACTAGACATCAATAACAACACTTGTAAGGTGCATGGCATGAGAATATAACTGTTTATTCAATTGAAACTAAAATCAACATAGAGCAAGTTACAACAGCAAACACATTAAAGAAACAGGTTTAAAACAAACCTGTTGCTCCATTGGAGTTTCAATTGCATCCTTCAAATTTGAAATTAGTTGGTATGAGTAAATATAGTGATGCAAGAGCAAAGTAGTATGAACCATAGCTATGGAACCTGACCTGAGAACAATTCTTCTTCTGCTTTAAGCATTGACTTGGGGTTTGGAGTGGTGGTCCTCGTGCTTTGGGCACTGAAGTTGCCTTACTAACTGCTCATGTTTGGGTGCTCTATGGTGGAGACGGTGTTGTGTCAATGGGAACTGGGTTACTATCTGCTGGGGTTGGGGTTAGAAGGGGTGTAGCTGGTTCTCTGTCCAACTGGGTAGGGGTACAATCTGCGTGAGTCTGGGTTATGTGTGGTGGGGCTGGTTCTTGGGCAAGTACAACCGTGGTTCTATCTCCATCGACAGGTAGCACGATCTTTTCTAAAGACCGTGTTTTTATTCCCACAGATACTGCCATCACCCCTCCAATTGAAATGGATGATAAACAAGAAAAGTAATTGAATGTACACACATTGTAAGATAGACAGGTGCAATGGATAGTAGGGAAGAAAACAGGGCATGAAATAATTCACATATATGTTGTCTAACCAAACAGAATAGCAGGACATAATTTCACATATATGATGGCTAATTAAACAGGATAACATGACACAATTTCACATGTATGATGGCTAGCTAAACAGGATAGAATGACATACTTCAAAATATGATGACTATGTAAACATGATGACATGATATAACTATACGATGTGTCTATTAAAGTGGTTGGCATGCCATAAATCACAAACATGCCGTCGATGGAAACATGATGGCATGATATAATTCATAGATAGAATGACATAATTCAAAATATGATGACTATGTGAAGTGTGAACAGGATGAGATGATATAACTATATTATGTCTTTGGAAAATGTATTGGCATGCGATAATTCAGATACATGATGTCTATGTAAACATCATGGCATGATATAATTCAAATATATGATTTATATACTAAGGAAGTGAGCAGAGGGCAATCGCATATATGATGTGTCAACAAAGGAGATGGCATTCAATATTGTGTATATGTAAAAACTAAGCATTGCAATACAACATATGCATGATATGAGTAATATAACCCTGCCAAGTTTGAGCATACACCTCAGGGGGATAATAGGACTGTTCATCTGCCTCTGAATCCTCCTCTGAAGAGCTATCTATAACCAGCAAGATATCTGCTTCACCAGGTAGCATTGTCTGCTCTGAAGACCTTGTTTTCACTCCAGATTTCTCCATCACCAATTCAAACGGTTGATGCACAGTATGAGCAGTTGAATATACAAACATTGTCGACAAAAGCAATGAGAAATACAAAAAAGGATGGCATGATATAATTCACATATATGACGCTTGGCTAAACAGCATGGCATTGCATAATTCACATATATAATGCCTTGAAATAAGATAGCATTGCATAATTCACATATATAATGTCTTGCAACAAGATGGCATTGCATAATTCACATATATGGTAATTAGACACTAAACAGGTGGCATTCACACTAAGCATGTCTAAACTAAGCAAATGACATAGTAATGCAAGATACCATACGCACGATATGAGCAACATAACCTTGCCAAGTTAGAGCATGCACCTCGGGGGGGTGGGAATAGGTCTGGTCATCTGTCTCTGAATCCTCCTCTGAGGAGCTATCTGTAACCAGCAAGACATGCGCTTCGTCAGATAGCATTGTCTGCTCTGAAGACCTTGTTTCCACTCCAGATTTTTCCATGACCGTGCCGAATGGTTGATGCACAGGAAGAGTAATTGAATGTACTAAAATTCTTGACAAATTTAACACGTAATAAAAAATAATGTCATGATATAATTCACATATAAGATGGCTGGCTAACCAGGGTGGCATTGCAAAATTCACATGTATGATGCCTGGCTAAACAAGATGGCATTGCATGATTCACATATACGATAAGGAAACTAAACAGATGGCATTGACACAAAGCATGTCTAAACTAAGCAGATGACATCTTTGATGTATACAGTAAGAATTGCAAGGCACCATATGCATGATTTTACCAACATCAGCATGCCAAGTTAGATCGAAGACCTCATGGGGTAAATAGGAGTGGTCTTCTACTTCTGAATCCCCTCAGAACAGTTATCTTCCTCTTGATTACGATCCGAAATGGGTGGAGGGGCTGCCTTTGCGCCCACCATGGAGCGATGTCTGCATGAAATTTTATTGCCACGCAAGGCTCGTCTCTTTTGCTCTACATGTTCAATTCCATTGTGTACAATAACTGACATGCATAGGAACAAAACATAGTGAGATTATGTAAGGAGTGCATGGACAAATCCAGAGTGATGGTAGAAAACTGTGGATAGACCGAAGACAAATGATAGCAGGCAGATAATAGCTTTAGTTAAAAAATATAGATAATGGCTCCTTTAATGTCTGTTTGCACCCAACATGAAACTCATAGTAGACACCGAAGATTAACCAGATAGTAGACAGATAGTACTGATTGCTGCCCCAATATGTACCCCACAACCATTTAAAAACTCAAGTTTCAGCATAAGTTTGGACATGAGTCGGAGTCTAATAGGTGAACACGACAATAAAGTAGCATGTCATCATATTAAGCAATACATAACGTAAGCAGACACGGACGGGAGCGACCTCTCTTGCGGACCCGTGTAGTGCTCAAGGTCATCTGCTCAGTTGATGATGGTAATGCAGTTGTCGTGGCTGCCGGCGGCGGGGAAGAAGATTTGAGGCGGAGAAAGACAATCTGGAGATTGGATCCCTACTGTGGTGAACCCTTCCATCATTGGAGCAGCTGAGCTGGGGTGGAACACAGCACCGCAGGAGCAGGACAAACCACACAAGGTTTTCTTTGGCACATATCTTTAACAGAAGTAATTATGTAGGGGCTTGTTTGAATTTGAGGATTCTAACAATGCAGGGATAGGAAATAGACAGGAATAGTATAGGAATGCACGTGCAAAACAGAGAATTTAGAAACATAGGATTTCTGCCAATCTGGGTGTTTGATTCACAAGAATTGGAAGATCACATGATGCAAAGAAGTATGGTGAGATTAAGTCAAACCACAAGAAGTGTACAACCTCTTTGGCGAAGCCATGTCGATCTCAGCGTGATTGGGTTGGCCGGTGAGGATGCTCCGGCTGACTTGGCTGTCGGAGGAGGGGAAGAAGATCTTAGGCATCTGGAGATGGAGCCCGAGGTACTGCTCCGCTATGATGGAGGGTTTCGTCGTTGGAGCAGCTCCGGTGAGTGGAATTCTAATAACATCTCCAATAGATGACATAAAGTACATAACCACAAAGTGCTAGATGTATACATCAGCCGCTCATCTCTGAACTTAACTGTCGAAACTAAATTTAACCGTCGAAACTGAATTTTGCTGTCGAAACTGAATTTTACTGTCAAAACTGAACACACAAGAGGTGAGGCTACACATCAGTCGACTGACTTTTTCATCTTTGGTCAGTCGATTTTGCAGCCGTTGCATACGAAATCAAGGGCCTACAGTTCATCTTCAACCTCCACCCCCCTGAGCCGCCAGCCACCACCGGCTAAACAGCCGCCCCCCGCCGCCTGCGGCCGGCGGTGCGCCGCCCTGCCCGCCCCGAAAACACTCCCCACCCTGGCCAACCCTGTAGGCCCCCCCGTGCCGAGCTTTTTCTTCGGCGATCCCCACGCCACCGCCCCCACCCTGAACCCTAAGATAGATAGTGGGGTACCTCTCTGGCAAGCCCCCCTCCCTGCTGCAGCTGGTTCTTCCTTAACTCCAGCGAGCCCCCCACCCCCTGAAAATCGACTGACCCAAAAGTCGATTCAGTCGACTAAAGTGTAGCTAAATCGGAGCAGCATCGCAAGCAAGAGCGAGAGCTGCAGCGCGAGCAAGAGCTGGCCAAGTAGGGGACCAAGAGCAAGAGCTAAAGCAGCAACTCCTACTGATGTGGACGTTGCCGCCGAGGGAGCGACGCCGTGGAGGAAGTGGCCGGCGACGCCGCCGTGGATGGAGCCACGCCGTGTCGGCTCGGGACCGAGCGCCGGCAGCACCGTGAGATCGAATCAAGAAGAAAATGCAGCGATTAGTGTACAACCTCTTTGGTGGCGCCGACTAGGCCACAACTTCATCCGAGGAAACGGTGATGATGATGCTCTTCCGGTGGTGCAGGTGAAGACGGCAGTGTGGGAATGGAGGTGGCGCGAAAGACGAGTGGAACGTCGGTGCAGCTCCTTGGAGGTGGAGGACGGGGTGGCTGAACCGGCGGGACGACCAGATCAGCGACGGATCCTCATTTGGTACGGTGGATGAGGGACATCGAGGTGTTGCTATGGATGACGTCGTCGGGGAAGAGGCTCTGGCTGGGTGGCGGACGGAGGAGGGTGTGCGGCTTCACGGGTTTTGTCGTCCTTGGTGTACGAATGGGTGGACGGGTGGGATGGGAGTGGGGAACCATGGCTTAGGGACGCGCTTGTCTGAAATGTGGGGTAAGTTACGAAAGTACACCCACCGATTTGAGGAGGTTCTTTTGGTTCAGGGGTATCACAGGCATTTCGTGTGTCGGGATTTCACAGGAGGTGGGAGTTTTCGTGCGCGTGGTAATTTTGGAATAGCAAGGCGCGGGTTGAGATGTCGGGAGTTGTCGGAGCACTACGAGACAAAGATTTATCTTAAATATTTCGAGGTAACAAGGCGCGGGTTGAAGAGGCGGGAGTTTCGCAGCATGATAGACAGAGACTCTAGTTTGAAATTTCCGCATAACAAGGCGCAGCTTGAAATATCAGGAGAACAAGCTTAGCGTGTACCCAAAAGAAAAAAAGACAATTTAGACTAGTATGATATACTACGTACAATGTGTTTAACACGCACAACACACACACAGACACCATTTAGACTAGTAAGGTACACGTGCATTGCACACATGAGATTTGGTAACCAAATTATGAATAAATACCACATTATAGCATGTAAGCTTTGAGTCATATATGCATGATGTAGATGTTCGTTTAATTCTTATAGTTCATTTCATTCAAAATCATCTAGTTTTTATAAGAAAGCTAATCTATTTTAAGATTCATGGAATTGTGCGTTGTAAGGCATAAAGTAAAAAAAATCATGTAGAAAAACACTTGGGCAATTCTGATACGGAAGATTCTAGAACAAAGAAGAAGTTCTTGTGTTTTGAGGTTTGTGCATTATGCTTAAGTTCAACCATAGAGTCTTCTAGATTGTACATGTGGCAAAATCTGGTGGAATCTAGATGATATCCAACGGCCAGTAGTGCTCAAATTTGCCAGCTCTGCACCATCGGATTGGCCTCATCCAACGACCATCCTTCAAAGTTAAAGTTATCCGCACACTATATAAAAAATATAAAATATAATATATAGATATCTGATGCGAATGCCACCCATCGTCTCCAATTAGAATAATGTGTCCATGCACGGATGCAATGTGGCCAAACGATGTCTGCCATCGGCATCTCAAATTCAAACCAGTCTGACCTTGTTCAATGTGTATACATTACAACATGCTCGTTTCCAAGCCACACCGCGCAGATCTCCGCTATATTCATGCATGCATGGGTTTCAAACATCATGATCTCTTATTCAAATATTTGAATTCAACTTTACATTGATTATGACCTCACCTAGTCTTTTACACCCACACATTGGTCTTCTCTTTATAACTGTACCACTAACTTTCTCTCGTGCATGCATGCACACACACTACCAGTCGGCATTATCCATCGCACACATGCAATATTTTTCTTCACGTCGGTCTCCCATGAAGGCACACACACACACACACCCCTCTCCATCATATCAGGCATTCTTTATCGCTCACGTGCAGGTGCAATGATCGATGTTCCTCTATGTGTGTGTGTGTGTATAGCTAGGTCTTTCATAGTTTTCCACATAAACCGATCAATCTATATAACTAGTGAGGTCTCACCCTCTTTCCCACGTCCACATCGATCAATCTATACCTCTCTATATAGGATTACATATATAGCTAATACACCCATATTAATTATATATCCAACGCCCCCCTCTCATCATCCATGCCTTCCGCTTCATCTCTCAGACGCGCGCATAATGGCGAAGACAGGGGTATCAAGGTCCCCCCTAACATCAGTATATATCGAGGCTAATATGAATGTGATCATTAGACAATTGCTGCTAAAAATGGTTTAAGTTGTTGAATTGGCCCTCCTCATAAAGGATTAGCAATGCTTGGCCCCCTAGCTCATGGGACATTTTTCATGGCTCCGCCACTACGCACAACATCGCACGTTCTCGCCCCCTCTCTCTAAATATTGATCTCGCAGTTGTGCACTACATCATAGTCTCCCTCCACTCGGCCACTCGCACCATCTTCTAGCCCCCCACTGGATTTTGCCACATGTACAATCTAGCAGACTCCATGGTTGAACTTAAGGATAATGCACAAATCTCAAAACAACAGTGGTTCTCCTTTGTTCTAGAATCTTCCGTATCATAACTGCCCAAACTTTTTTTTCTAGTTGAATTGCCATTATTTGTTTTTACTTTATGCTTACAACGCACAATTCCATGAATCATAAAATAAATTAAGGGCTTCTTTGATTCAAAGGATTCTCGAAGGAATTTTGGAGGATTCTAATCCTTTGGAATTTTTCCTATCTTGGTTGTTTGATTCGTAGGATTGTAAACCATAGGAATTTTTCCATATGATTCATTTGCACTAGATTTCATAGGAAACAACCTCTTTGAAAGAATTCTGCATTTTTTTCTATGCACAATCAAACACTCGTACCATCCTGTAGGATTCAAGATGACATTCCACTCTAATCCCATGTTCTTCCTATTCACGCATTTTGGAAATCCTACGAATCAAAGAGGCCCTAGGTTTTTTATAAAAACTAATTGATTTTCAATGAGATGAACTATAAGAATTAAACGAAGGTCTACATCAGGCATATATGACTCAGAGTTTACATGCTACAGTGTGGTATTTATTCATAATTTGGTTGCAAAATTTGACGCGTGCAATGGACGTGTACCTTACTAGTGTCTCTCTTACAGTTCATGAAGCCACGTGGCACATGTCCAGGCGTTGTCACAACATCCTTGTGTGGATTGATCACAGTGACGTGCTGCTGGTTCCAGAAGAATGTACTCGTCCTCCCTAAGCCGCACTGGCGGTACATGCACGAAGCAAAGATGTGCATGCACGCCACACACGCACTCATTCCCTCGCACGCACACGCGGGTACACGGGCGGACACAATTTTGTACCAAGATCCACCCCATGTGATAATTTGATGCGTGTAAAGTCCTTCACTTCACTGATGGTCAATTAATACAGCGCATGCAAATTGAGTGGACGTGAGGGAAGAAGAAAGACATGCGCGTAGTACTGCGCGCATGCGAGTAGTTAAATCATGTGTTGCTAGTAGTACTTCCATTGGTCTCCTTCATATTTTGTGCCAATTTTTGACAGTAACATAATATTTACGCATGTGAGCAGTGTAGTCTACTTGAAATTTATGTTCCACTAAACTCATCGGGAGCCGTTCCGGGCCTCGAAACCAAAAACCATCAATTAATCTTTACCTTGTTCCCATCACATTCGAAAGTACTAGTGCTACAATTAAGTGCAAGCCTACTCACACCTAAGCGAAAAAAGGAGAACTAGTGCTAGTGCTAGTACTTAGGTTATAAAAAGGAGAACTACCTAAGCGAAAATTACTCTACCTTCCTCCTCATAAGTCCTCCTTCTTCGTCCGTCCTTGCCATGGCCGGTGTGCAGAGCTCTAGGTCGAGAACTACTCGTAGCAAGGGAGCGGCAACCAAGGCTGCGGAAAAAAGAAAGGGCTCACCGCCACGCAGAGACCTCGAAACATCTCTCACGGGCAGGTGATGGCTCCCAGGAGCGCCCTAGACGCGGAGGCGAACATGCGGCGCAGGAGTCGTTATCCCTCAACGGCATGCCTGATCAGCTCAATAAGCACCTCAATAAGCAGAAGGAGTTCATCCATGGCATGGTGGAGCTACTGAAGGAGAGCCTCGACGATATGCCCGCTGAGCTCAATGAGCAGGGGGGTTGACCACCAGCTTGGTGATGCTGCTGAAGAAGAGCATTGCCTCGAAGAAGAAGGCGACCGGCGAAATCCTGCAACTTCAGGAAGACAAGGCGAAGCTCTGCCATGAGCTCGACCTGCTGAAGGTGAAGAACGCCGGCTGGAAGAAGCTGCATGAGAATAGTAGTTCCTCGATGAAGATGTTGCAGGCCCTCGTCATGGAATAGAAGGAGGAGTTGGTGAAGCTCCGCATCGAGCACCCGGCTGCTATCAAGGTATGTAATGCAGCCGTGGAACATATGATGAAGGCTCACGTCGAGAAATGTCGCGTCATGGAAACAATGATGAATATGGCAGAGGAGACACACAAGGAGATGGAGGTCGTGGAGGCGATGAAGAAGCAGTTACGACTCCGCGGCCAACAACCCTTCATGTAGTGAGAGCAGCACCCCAAACTTGTGTGTGCGTCTTCCTTTTTTTTGGGGTGATAATCCTCCTTCTTTTGCTCCTGTGTTTCTTATTTTGCTTCGGGTGTTTGGCCGCACGTGTCACCTTCTCTGTGAGGCACTAATAGAACAATGCTAAAAATGAGATGACTAGCAAATTAGATCATTCTTTATCGCCAATAGAACAATGCCTCTTGATAGTAATATATAATAAGAGTAGGGAGTAGAGGATATGGCACTGGGCTGCCGTGTTTCGTGCTCCTATGTCATACTCCAGTGGAAAACTTGAGTATACCGCATGGTTCTTTGCTCCTCCTCAGGTCGTCAGCACATTTATACGAGCAGTCAAATCATAAGGCCCCGCCTTCTAGGAGTAATGAGCCGTCAAATTACAAAGGTCCTCGCCTCTCATGAAAAGGACCAAGCTAGACTGCCCCGCCCTCTAGCCTTCTAAAAAATGTATACATTTGAACAGTAGTAGTACCGATGGATTGCGCCATGGAGCAAAAGTAACAAGATGTAATTAAAGAAAAAAGGTGGTACATATAGAGAGCGCTCGTTGCCAAATTATGCATATACTATATGACACTAGCCACTATGAAGGTACTAGTAACATAGACTAGTAACTAGTCTATGCTACTCTCCACTATGACCAGCCAAAGTTGAGGTGCGGATACCAACGAGGGCCTGGTTGTGTCTATACTTGGACAACTCACCCGACTGCATGCGCACCAGGCAGACGACGCTCGTGTCGTGTTGGTGCCGTGGGCGGCCTGCACATTAACCAAAACCTCGCGCCTCCATCTTAGCCTCCGCGTTTTAAACTTCTCAATCTCAAGGCCAAGGAGCAATGTGAAACCAATGATAGAGCCAATCAGATGGTTGAGAAGACTACAATTTGTAGCTGCAGATGCGTGTGTGAGAGAGGACGAGTGAGTGCGTGCACCTCTACTCGGAGTACAACTGTATGTGGGTGGCATCGACCTAGGGAGCAGTGTGGTGCGTGCGAGATGTCCTGAGAGATAGGTGTAATGCGTCTAGAAAAAAAGACTAGTCTATAGTTCACCACGAGGTTATTCCTGTCAAACGCCAAGTGTAAGATATGTATCCAACGGTGCCAGTTTTTGCACGTACAGAACAGTAGAAAAAGAACTAGTACCATGGCATATGATACACCACGGCCGAGACAACATGCCGACGTTACGCCATCTAGCAATAGTACCACACTTTGAAACTAGAACCGTCAATAAATTTTGAGCGTGTCTCGTCACATTCCAAATTACTACTACTACCACGCTATATTTAATTGCAAACCTGTTCACACCGCTCACAACCTAAACGGTTTCCCACTTAGGAGCATATTAGTAGTACTCGGTTATAAATACTACTATGCTAAGATGACTGCACATTCCTCCTCAACTCCTCATCCACAAAAAACAATCAAGTCAATCAAGCCATAGCCAGTGTGAGTTCTGGGTCGAGAGATTTCCACCAGGGAGAGGTGAGCATGGAAGAGGAAGCACGAGAGATGTCCTGCCTCGTCGCGAAAGCAGTCGACATGTCCAGCCGCGCAGCAGTAGTAGCATAGAGGTCCCGCCGCGCCGCCGAAGCAGCACAGAGGTCCCGCCGCACCGTCTATGTAGCAGACTGGTCCGGCCATGCCGCGGAAGCAGCAAAGATGTCCCACCGCGCCGCCGAAACAGCAGGGAGGTCCCGCTGCGCCACGGCGGCCTGGGAAAATTTCTTGCGGGCAGGCGAGGACTCATACAAGCGCATGCATGCGATAGTCCATAGCCAAATGGATCAGATCTTCGGCTGGGCGAGGATGCAGGACAAGGCTACCGGCGTCATCCGGCAACTAGGGGAGGGCAATGCGAAGCTCCGGGGCGAGTGTGACCTGCTGAGGGCGAAGATCGCCGGAAGGGCGAAGCAGGAGGAGGAGACCGTTGCCTTGTTGCAGAGGACTGGCATCATCATCAAGAAACTTATGGACGAGAATGCCATGCTCCGCATCGAGCGCAACAGGCTGGTGGAGGAATCCATGGATGCTGCCAAGCAGCATATTAAGGACATGAAACTGATGAAAGAGATCATCGCCCGCCGCAAGAACTAGCCTCCGCGACCTGCAGCGCATAAAGAAAGTAGAGATTAGTGAGCCAGATCGTTGTATGTGTCTTCCTTCTTCTTTTGCCCCTATGTATTTCGGGCGTAGCCGCATGTGGCTTTTTTAATTATCTTCCTAATTATGTAAGACAATTATGATCCACTCTTGTCGTCCTTATATATATATTCATCAGTCTTGCTACAAGTCGCAGTAGATGCTATATAGGTCCGTCGGATCTTACGTCAAGATCCGTGCAAAATTTTCTTTTCAGATTTTCCTTTTTCTCTCTTAAATCTCAGTCGAGTGAGACATTGCCACGCCATTAAACAGAGGCTCGGGCGCCATTAATGGAGACCTTGGGAGAGAGGTGGACGGCAGATGGAGGTCAAAGGGCTTGCACGCCTCCCGTACTCAAATATCTACCCTGCACGGCGCCTCCTAGCTAATAAAAGAAGGGGATGCGTGGCGGCACGTAAATGGTAAATAGAACGCCCATAGTTTCAATAAAGTTGTGTTTCCGATTGTAACATGACATAACTTGTTCCAAATGACTTTGTTGATTGTTAATGTGTGCGCCTTCGCAAATCAGACAGCAAAATTACCACAGCATGGTAGTACCATGACATGACACCATGCCAAGTTTCATGATTTTCAGGCATGTTTTGGATTTACAAGAATTTTAAAACCAAGCTTCTCAATGTTCTCGGCCGAACCACGATGCCCAGATGTTTGAATTTAATTCCCATTTCTTGCATGTGACCTAGAAATTCACCCAAGGACACACATGTGATTTTTCAATCAACTTTGGTGCAGGGAGCATGTGCTTGTAGTTCAAATTTGAATTATGCACATTAAATGACCAGAAACTCAATTAATGTATAAAAAAGGCCAAACGAACCCGGAATAATTCCTAATTTAACAAGGCACTCATATAGTTCTATGTTGCCTCTGTAAAGAAAATCTGGGGGGAGGCAGCGTATATTAGAAATGCCATTAGGCATTGTTATTTTCACGTCAAACCCGTTGACCATGTTACATGACAAAAATAAGCCGATTCTCACATTGATAAGTTAATGGTCTCCAGCACAACACAGCCCTCAAATAAAACTAAGCACCCTGGAACTCTTTGACAAAACTAAGCACCCTGAAATTCTTTGACAACTAAACTGCTGGCTATATGATGTTGGCCATATATATTGTACGTATATAATGTGAAGAAACGAGTGGTAGTACTATACCAACTAAAAGATGAAATGTAGGAAATATAACGACAAGAAACTGAAAGTGCATTATATCGAGTAGAGGGGGGTGAATAGGCGATTTTTATGAATTCTTCACTTAGGAATTTTCAGGTGAGGAAATTCCTTAGCGAAGAACTGCTAGGAGCGGAATAAATACTCAAAAGTAAACATAACAGAACACAAGCATAGTCATCATGATGAAATGAAGACAGGCACGGAGTATAGAAAGCGTAAGCACATGATAGCATAGGATGAAGACAAACAGACTGAAGAAATTGAACTGAGGAAACGAAAATCTTCAGTCAAAGTCTTCAAGCACAGATATGAACAAGCACACAACACAGTTATGAGGAAATGAAAGAGTTGAGGAAATAGAACCAGTAAGCTTGGTGAAGATAATGATATGGTAGACCAGTTCCAACTACTGTCTCAGTTGTACATCCGGTTAGGGCGGCTAGGTATTTAAACCTGAGGACACACAGTCCCGGACACGCAGCTCAGGACACTCAGTCCTCACCGTATTCCCCTTGACCTAAGGTCACACAGACCTCGCCCAATCACTCGTGGTAAGTCTTCAGGTGACTTCCGAACCTTCACAAACTTGGTCACTCGGTGATCCACAATTCCTCTTGGATGCTCTAGACCATGACACCTAACCGTCTGGAAGAAGCACAGTCTTCAAAGGTAACAAGCGTCGGGTCCACGCAGGATCAATCTCTTCAGTGATGCTCAATCACTTGGGGGTTTGTAGGTGTTTGGGTTTGGGTTTTCCTCACTTGATGATTTTTGCTGAAAGTCCTCGGAGGATGGGTTGCTCTCAAATGACAAGTGTCAGTTTCTCTCGAAGTAGCCAACCAGCTAGTGGTTGTAGGGGGCGGCTATTTATAGCCTAGGGAGCAGCCCGACATGATAAGACATAAATGCCCTTCAATGATATGACCGTTAGGTGGATAGATAGTTTGGGACAGCTGGCTCATAGCACAGCAACGGTCGGAATTTTGAGTAGCAAAATCCTCAGGGCTATCATGTTCCTCACTGTGTGGGTAATCCGCACTGGCGAATTCCTAAATCCTTAGTCAGAACAAATTCCTCAGAGACCAAAAGAACTTCATCTCTGTCACTGACGAATATGACTGGACTGTATGAGATTTCCAATGGCTTCACTCGAAGGGATTGGTAGGTGTAGGATTTTGAGTTGAGTATCACGTGGAAAATTTTCCTTAGTATTTCCTCGACCCCCTTTAACAATACGGTGTTTCCTATGACTCAAGAAAGAGAAAATGAAACTACGAAAACAAAAGTCTTCACGCTTCATGTTCCTGGAATGAATACCAAGTCTTCAAGGTCACACCAATTTCTTCACTTTCAAAGTCTTCAGAAAGTCTTCAGAAATCCAACGTCTTCAGTTGAATAACTTCATTTTTAGGGGTCGACTTTCTCTGTAAATATCAAACTCCTCATAGACTTATAGACCTGTGTACACTCACAAACACATTAGTCCTTAACCTATAAGTCTTCAATACACCAAAATCACTAAGGGGCACTAGATGCACTTACAATCTCCCCCTTTTTGGTGATTGATGACAATATAGGTTAAGTTTTCAACGGGGATAAAGATATGTAGTGTAAATATTGATATTGAGGAATTTGATTGCAAGATATAGTAGAACTACCCCTGAATATGTGCATGGTGAGGTATTTGCTTTTGAAGCATTGCACACTTGAAGAGTAGAATCATGGAGATCTCCCCCTATATCTTGTAATTCATACACGCATTTGACATATCGTAATGAAGAATTTGAAATGCATGATGAAATATGGTGACTGATGTAATTCAGCATGCGTGCATTAGCATATATGAGGAATAAGCATGCAGAAACACATATCAAAAGTATCAGAGCACCATCGGGTTTAAGTTTACAACTCGATCCAATAAAGTCTTAGAAGAACGAGAGTTGTACGCCCATATAGAAAGACCCGCTTGAAGACTAACTCAAAATTCTCCCCCTTTGTCATCAAATGACCAAAAGGATCGAATATGAGGACTAATGCCCCTGAAGAATATCAAGTTGATGAAGGAGCGCCAGCGTTGTTGGGATCGTTTGTCGTGGAAGGGCCTGCCGAAGTGTTGTCCAAGTCTTCATTCTCGTCGGTATCGCGTGATGAAGAATAGGAGTTGGCCACCAAAGAAGGAACCTTGACCTTCTTGAATTTCTCCGGTGGAGGTGCAGACCGGTCAAAATCTTCCTTGAGACCCATTTTCTTGAGATCTTCTTCACCATACAGATGTGACAGAATGGCCCAGGTGCGACCAAAAACTTCATGGAAGTAGTAATGGTTTTTCTTCACTGCATTGTGTGTAGCAGTCATGTTGTGAAGAAATGAACCAAACTGACGCTTAACCCATTTATGATTTCGATCCACCTTCTGGTGAAGGCTAAGCAGAAGCTCACGACCAATCATCACACGAGGAGCAGTGGCTTGAGGAGTAGACTTTGGTGCATTGGCAGAGTCATGTGTGGCAGAGTCATCATTGGTGGAATAAGATGCAACTTTGCGAAACTGTCCATCCAATGGATGAATGCCTTCATCTATAACAGCTGGTGCCTTGCCCTTTTCATCAACTAATGAATAGGTCTGCTTGAGGACTTCAATCGGGGGCAAGTAGCTGAGGTGATTCTGAAAATCAGCTTTGTAGTTGAGTGAAGACCTTGTCTTGACGAATCTCATAATCCAAGGTGCATAAGGCTTCAGCTCAAACAGAGAAAGTGCAACATTTGCCAGAGTCCTCATGAAGAAATCGTGATAATTGATAGGAATGCCATGGACGATATTGAATACTAGATTCTTCATGATGCCAACAATTTCCTCATCAGATGAGTCGTGGCCTTTGATGGGACTCATTGTCCTCGTTAGAATGCGATAGATAGTTCTGGGAACATAAAGTAATTCCTTCATGAGGAATTTGGTTCGTGGGGCCCGACCTGGCTTCAAAGGTTTCATCAGAATTTGCATGTAGTGATTTGTAAGCTCAGGTTCACTGTAAATGCAACGAGCTTCTTTAAGGGAAGGACTAAGTGGTAAGGCACGAAGCAATTCAGTAGCTAGTGATGTGTAGTGAGTGTTCTCAGACATCCATTCCAGCACCCATGAATTCACATCTTCAGAATATCCTGCGATGTGCAGCGTCGCATAAAATTGAAGAATCAGTTCTTCATTCCAATCGTAGATGTCAGAACAGAAGCTTAATAGTCCAGCATCGTGAAGAACACTGAGGACTGGCATGAAGCAAGGCAGAGATTCCATATCCACGTGAGGAATGTACTCATGGTAGAAGATTTTGTTTTTGTTGAACAACACTGAGGAATAGAAATTGGCTTGGTTATCTGTCCCGAAATGCCTCTTCCTAATGCGAGCAGAGTTATAAGGGTTGTAGTCTTCGAAGAATACGTGCTCGCCAAAGAAATCATCAGCCTTGAACTTTTGCTTCCTGGAGAATGGATCCTTTGGCTTGGGTAGAGGAGTGTCAGTGAGTTGCATCACGACCTCAGGAATCTCAATCACAGGTTCTTCAGGCTAAGGAATTTCTGGTTCCTCTTCAGTGGCAGTCTGCGTCTTCAGATGTTCAGCAGCAGCAGTTTCTTCAGCACTAGTGGCTGGAATTTCTTCACATATAGATGAAGTGAGGTGAGTTTCTTCAGAGCCCATTTGAACAGTTTGTGCAGGGGACTGAGGTATTTGATGCAATAGTGTGAACATAGGAGAGTTTGGATGCTAACTTTCCCAGAATTCATCACTCATCACTAGTGTGGAGCAGCCAACGTCCACATCTTCATCTTCCATTTCGTCAACGCTAGCCTCTTCAGCAGTGAATTGAGGCAGACGCGAGGAAATGACAGGTGTTGAAGGGATCTCATCCACTTCAATTTCTTCATCCAACTACTCTGACGAAGCAGCAAAAGGAGTTTCTACATCAGATCCGCTGGGAATCACATATTCTTCATCGAAAGGAACAAGGTCCTTCGATGGCATAGTAGAGAGATGAACAACATCGATGGGATTTTCAAACGAGCTGGTCAAAGGCTTCATTTTCTTCGGAGCTGAAGAATCTAAAGGAGCTAATGCTTTCCTTTTCTTCACTGCTGCACGCTCTGCAGCCTTGGTTTTTCTTCACATCTGATGCAGATGGAAGGATCGGAGTTGGTGTAGATGCAGGAGGAGCAGAGGAATCTGGTTGATTTTCTTCAGGCACAACTGATGCAGTTGCCCTGACTTCTTCATTTTCTTCAGGCGCACCACTAGTGGATACCCTGGCAATTTCTTCAGCGGCTGGAATGCAGTCATCAGCCTTGGAACTTACATTTTCTTCAGCAGCCTGATTTTCATCAACGGTGCTGGCATGTTCTTTAGTTGGCTGAGCAGATGCTTCAGCCTGAGGAACTTCCTGTTGCGTTGGGGCTGCAACATTTGAGGTGAAGTTTTCCGCAAGTTTCACAAAGCGCACCTTGGCTCCAATCCAACCAGTGCGGTCTGCGTCAAATTCATCACTGAGTTTCTTGATCTCAGTTTGAACAGCGACAAGTTCTTCAGTTGTCATAGAGACAATGTTTTTCTTCAGATAGCGCTCCTTCTTGTACTGCGCTTTCTTGATCTTCCTGGCCTTCTCAAATTTCCATTTTTCTTCTTGAATGAAGTGGGTCAGCATGTGACATTGGCCAGGAGTCTGCTTGAAGTCAGGCATGGGAGTGTTGGGGTCCTTGTTCCAAACATCAATGTACTCGAGGATCAACTTGGGATCCAAAAGCAGTGGCACATTTGTTCCCTTGGCTCTAGCGGCCCTGACTTGCCTATCTCTGATGATTTCAGCAAGTTCATCATCATCAGCTTCGTCTTCGTCAGACGGCTCTTGGAAGGCGACCTGCTTCTTCTGAGGGCTAGGGCGAGGACCTCATCTAGCAGTGGCGTTTGTCTTCAGTAGAGAGGGTCCCGTTGAAGAATTTGGTGCAGCTGAGGAACTAGCTGAAGCTCCTGATGCAATTGAGACGCATGTGGTCCTTTGACACATGGCGAGATACACAAGTGCAGAGGACTTTATCGGAACAGCTGAGGACTTGTAAGCAGCTGGGGATTTGGGAGGAACAGGAGCAACATGAGAAGTTGGCCTTGATGGCTTTGAAGATTCTGGCCGTGAGGGCATTGCTGAGGAACTTGGCCTTGAAACCACTAAAGGTGAAGCACTTGGCTTGTGCGCAGGCTTCTTTGACATGACCTTCTTAGGCTTGATAGAGGCCTTAGTGGCAGCAGCAGTAGCAGAGTATTCGATGAATTTCCTCACAACTTCTTTGGCTTGTTTAGCCAACTTGGCTTGGCGCTTGGCCCATTCATCCGGATAATCCTCACCACGCTTGAGGCTGGTGGGATTAGCTATTTGGCCAGGTGCCAATGGAGGTCTTGGGCATGGAGGATTGAGTGCGAATTTCTTCATGTACTTGGGAGTAACATACATGTACTCCCTTCACTCTCTTGTCCATCTCCTTTCTATCCTCTGTATGCGCACCTTGTGCTGATTTTTGTCCTCTTTTCCAAACTTGGCCTTATCAGGAGTGCAGTAATCTTTGTATATGTCATCAGGGATTTCAAATGCTGTGTTGACCTCAGCCCTCTTTCCTCCTTTCTGTGGCTTCTTACCGTCAGCCATTTTCTTCAGTTGAAGAATTTGAACAATTGAATTTTCTGAAGAAGTATGCAACTTTTCTTCGAGGAACGCTGCAAATGAGTTAAGTTGATGAGAACCTAGAGATTCAGCAGCTGACATGAGTACGTGTGAACAGAGTATAGTTGCGAGGAATTTGCAAAGGTCATATGCGTTCTCAGAAGGTTTTGTAAAAAGAACAAGTTTGAGGAATTTGACCAGATGAGTCTTGAAGAATTTCACTAAGCGTTCTTTGTCTTAGGTTCCAGAGATGTGTAGATCAAAAATCCACACATTTGAGGAATCTTTAAGAAAAACATAGCTTAGAGAAACGAATCAAGAACAGATGATATGTGAGGTGTTTTAGTGTGTGAGGATTTGTAGAAAAACACTTTTGAAGATTTTGTAGAAAACATTCGAATCAAAGAGGGCAGTAAAAGTAACTTTTAATTACCCTGGATGAAGAACACGACGAACTGAGAGATGGAGAGGTGAAGTTCGTCTGTGTAGATCTTCCACGCCCTAACTCGGCGGAGGAAGACGACTATGGCGGCGGCGGAGTGAAGATTTCCGCGGCCGGTGAGAGTACGACGGCGATGAGGTCAAGGCAGTGAAGCTCTTCCTCACCGGCGACGATGAAGTAGCGGCGGCGCTAGGGTTTGAGAAGCTCGAGCTAGAGAGAGGTCGAGCGGAGTAAAAGAACTGAGGAAGGGGAGAGGGGTATTTATAGCCATGGTGAAAACCGTTCGCTCGAAGAATTTGGACGAACGTGCCCCTGACCCTTCTCATTCGCATGACATGTGTCACCCACGTACTGAGAAGTGGAGATCGTGTTAGATCGTGGGTGAGTGGATAAGTATGTCATGGGATGCGGAACGAATTTGAGCGACAAAGCTGAAAATTGGGATAACTTAAAAATTCCGTTCGCAATTTCTTCAGCTGACAAGGACACAGTGAAGATTTTAAACGAGTTTCAAATAGAACGCACATGAAGAATTTGTGAACAGATTGGGTTGAGTATAGCATAGAGGGGGAAGGGTCCGATCACATTCACTTAGCAGAAAAAAACCACTTGAAGATATAGCTATAAGTGAATGCTGTAGAGGACATAAACTATATATATATATATATATATATATATATATATATATATATATATATATATATAGCCAATGAAGAAGAACAACGGAAACAGTGAAGACAATGCAAAGTTGAAGATTTGAACAACTGAGGAATTTCAACTTTTGGTGGTGGCGTGACCCACCGTATAAGAATGATGATTTCACACACCACGTACAATTATCATAGGGTTCTGAGAATCAAATTCTTCGTTAATTTATTCACACTTAGAGTGTTATTCTTCATTAATTGAAGAAAAACATTTCTTCATGTGTTGCACTTATAAGTCATCAATTTTGCATAAGTGTTAGGATGAGTGTCCTTCTCAGAGAACATTCAAAGATTCTAGGATATTTAGCTCACACCGCAACTTGCTAAATCTCTTCTCATCCAAGGGCTTTGTGAAGATATTGGCTAGCTGTTCTTCATTCTTCACATGTTCAATAGAAATGTCTCCCTTCAACACATGATCACGAAGAAAATGATGACGAATCTGAATGTGCTTAGTCTTCGAGTGCTGAACTGGGTTGTGAGCAATCTTGATGGCACTCTCATTGTCACAGAAGAGAGGCACATTCTTCATGTTGACGCCGTAGTCCTTGAGAGTTTGCTTCATGCATAGCAATTGAGCACAACAAGAACCAACGGCAATATACTCAGCTTCAGCAGTAGATAGTGATACGCAGTTCTGTTTCTTCGAGGACCAACAGACCAAAGATCGTCCGAGGAAATGACATGTACCAGATGTTGACTTGCGGTCCACACGATCACTAACATACTCAGAGTCAGAATATCCAATGAGATCAAAAGCCGAGCCCTTGGGGTACCATAATCCAAGTGTTGGTGTGTGAGCTAGATATCGAAGAATATGCTTCATAGCCTTATGGTGTGATTCCTTTGGTGTAGCTTGAAATCGAGCACACATGCAAACACTAAGCATTATATCTGGCCTAGATGTACATAAGTACAATAAAGAACCAATCATGGAGCGATATACCTTATGATCGAAGTCAATACCATTTTCATCAGTGCACAGATGGCCATTTGTGGGCGTAGGAATTTTGACGCCTTTGCAATCTTGCATGCCGAATTTCCTCAGTACATCCTTGGGGTATTTCTCCTGAGATATGAATATGCCATTGCGTTGTTGACGAATTTGAAGACCTAAGAAGAATTTTAATTCTCCCATCATAGACATTTGATATTCTTCACACTACTAGAAATATACATTTTACCTAGAGCCATTGTCTTTACCTAGAGCTCATTAGCCTACTCAAGGGATAGAAAAGCAATGAACAGTGCCCTCTAGGGAAAGGTGAATATCTATCCAAAAAAATTGTAACTTAAGCTTTCCCTAGGGTGGTGCCACGTACAAACATCAAAACCCAAAAAACACAAAGAGATGCGCCGGTGTGGTCATGTAGATTGGCTCCCGCACTACGCTCGCGCCATTATTTTCCTCCCGCGAAGGTTGGGAACATTGCACAGTGAGAAGAGGAAAGGAAGAAAGGGTGCGTAGTGGAAAAAAATCTATGTGTCTCCTCCAAGCACGCCCCTGTCCCAAACGGTGCTGCCGCCAGAGCAAAATTCCCCTCTCTCAAACCCTCCCATCCCGATCTGCTGCGCCCCGCCCTGGATCGTCCGCTCCGTCGCTCCCCAGCCCGCCCAACTCCGCCGCTCCCCTGCTTGCCTCGCTGGATCGCCCGCTCCGCCGCTCCCCGGCCCGCCTAGCTCCACCGCTCCCCTGCTCGCCCCGCTCTACCGCTCCCCCGCCCGGCCAGCTCCGCCGCTCCCCGCCCCGCCCAGCTCCGCCACTCCCCTGCTCCCGCCTAGCTCCGCCGCTCCCCTCCTCGCCTCACTCCGCCGCTCCCCTGCCCGCCTCACTCCGCCACTCCCTTTCTGTGTACTACATCGTGACCTAGTCACACCATGGTCGCGACGGGCACGGTGGCCCTGGCCACGCCGGCTGGGTGACGGCTTGGTGCCGCTCGCGGTGACTCCATCTGCGATGCCCTCAACTCGTGCTAACTGCGCCACCCTTGACCGTGGTGGCGGTGCCATCCTCGCTGATTGGACGACGACCGGATCTGCCTGCTATTGTAAGCCGCTGCTCTAGTCGAAAAGGTTCTCTCTCCATCTCTCTCACTCTCTGGTTTAGATAGTTTTTTGATTGCTAGTTTAGATAGTTGTAACTGTATATGAGTAGCAAAATTATGAAATTATGATTTGGTTTTAGCATCGAAAGCAAGAAGTGTGTTGTCCACTATTCAGTACATCTTGACGTTGTTTAGTAGCATCGTCAGCACTTGGGGTTGTCAGTTTCAATATCTTGCGTATAAAAGGTGTATGGAAGGTCAAAGGAATAAAAGAAATTTATAGCTAAAAAGGAAATAGAAGAACTGATTGATATGAAGATGCATGAACACATGAATGAGCCATTCAACTATGTAAATTGATGTCAGAATGTAGACAAGATATTTCAACACAGTGAGTAGGAAATATTTCATATAGTCTATCTGTTGAGTTTGTTCACGGCTACTGCAAGTGCATGAATGACAGAAATAGTAGCTTCAGTGATCCATCTTGAATGATGCCATCCTTGAATTTAGGTAAAAGTGGCAGGGCTACTGCATTTTACAATTGCTGTAGTTATGTACATGAAATTTTCTATGTGTTTTACCATTGATGTATAGTTATCCACATGATTATTATATAGTTATCCATGTTGAGCATCGTATGATTTTCTTGTCCACTTTCCATGCGACATTCGTATAATATCAATAGAAGTAGGTATTTCATATAGTCTATCTATTGAGTTTGTTTTCTCTGGCCAAAGCTAGTAGCCTCTGTTTTATGTTATGAATAAATGGAAGTCCTCCAACATCGTTCATTGGTTTTGTACATTTTTTCAGAAACTGACTAGTGTTGGTGTTGTTTGCTTGAAGAAAATGCTCCTGTTCGTGGTGTTGAAACAACAGTTGTCAAAGCAATAGAGAACAAAGACATTGCTCAACTGGAATCAAGTAGGTATTATGATCTGTTCTTTCCATGAATAAATGTCGATTAATGCATTGTTCATCTGTATGATATAGGAACTGGGGTTATTTTTTGTTGGCTGATGAGTGGTTTTCTATTTTAGTGTGTATGATGTATTTTGTGTGGGGATGCGGCTGGTGATTGTAGCAATTCATTTTTATTTCAGATTTAAGTAGAAAACCAGACCATGTATTTGGATGCTCAGTACTCCAAGCACAAGTACCCAACGCTATGCACAAACTAGCACTCCGAGCACAAGTACTCTTAGTTTGTTTGAAGACAAGGGATGGAAAATTGGTAGAGGGGAGCCTAGGATCTTATCACATGAAGAATACAAGACAGCCATGATTTTTATCTTAATAAACATGCCTGAAATGGATGATATTGTGAAGTAAGTTATCTGAATTAGCATTTCTGTTACAACCATCTACAATAAATTAAATTTGGTACTGAAGGTTTAAACAAAAAAATGTAGACAATTTGAATTTGACCAATGGAGGCGTCCTCGACAACCAATTACAAAAGAACTTGATAAACTTAGGCATGATGGTGCTGGTTCAGGAAAACCGAACTTGTTGGATTGGTTCAAAACTTTGGTAAAGCACTATACATACTAGCAAATAAAGCACCCTGTAGTTTTCAATGCCTAATAACTCTATGTACATATATTGTCTTCTTGCAGTGCATAAAGGATGCATCTATTAATAAAGAATTACGCGATCTTTCGTGAGGTTGTAGCATGAGAGTAAAGTCCTATGACATGTATGAAGTTAATGGGTTCAGATTTCGATCATAGAAATATGAAAACCATAAAGAAGGGGACCTTTCTTCTAGAAATACCGGTGTTCTTGCTCTTGGAATAGATGATGCAACCAATGAGGAGCTTGAATACTACGGTGTTATTAAGGACGTCATAGAACTTAAATTTGATGGTGATGAGGACTTCAGTCTTGTGATGTTTGATTGTCACTGGTTTCATCCAACTAAAGGAGTGAGGCATTTGAATAGATTTGGCTTAGTTGAAGTAGCACCTGCGTCAACCAACCCAGCTAATGGGCGTTTTGCTATTGCCAGCCAAGTGTGCTTAGTTTATTATATTCCATATGCTTGCACTTCAGTTGCAAGTCTTATTGATTGGCAAGTTGCTTACAAGGTACCACCTCTAGGCAATCTGTAAAATCCCACACATGATGACTACACAACAGCAACACCCACTAATGCAGATGTGTTCCAGGAGAATAATTTAGAGGCCAGTGATTTCATTGTACAAGTAGGATCACAACTTGACAACTTAACAGTACGTGGTTCAGATGAGTTGGTTGATCCAACCGAATTGTCTCATATTAGCAACCGACATAATTTGGGTGGTGAAAGGATTCAAGAACAAGTTATTGAGGATGAAGACTATGATGAAGTGATCATTGAGGAAATTGAAGAAGATGATGATGATTTCTAGCCCATTTTCTATTTATTATTGTTGTTTCTAATTTGGGTGGTTGAATACTTGGCAACAAACACTTATGTATATGCTATTGTTATGTTTTATCTTGATTGTCTAGTTGATTATAAACTGTTCTTTGTTATCTTTATCTTATTTTTTTCAAGAATCACACGTTACAGGATGACAATTGGAAGAAAAGCATCTCGACTTGCTGTAGCCATCAAACCAGCGCCTATTGCTCGGAACACTACTGCTGCTGATGGCACTTACGATGGGTATGTAAGAGGAGTTTCAGATCTTCCTCCTGCTATTCCAAATAATGAAGACCGTCCAATCATTCGACCCTTTGGCAAGACATATGTCTTATTAATTAGTACTAGTCGTCAACCCGTGCGTTGCACGGCCTTGTTAATTAATATCCCATTCGAATATATATATATATATATATATATTATCAGATAATAATGTGTTTTATGAAATCAGATATGAATGACCCATCTACTGAATCCTCGAGGATTTGAAACATGACATTTCGTAGGAATGTACTTTCGCAAATCTGTTAGTTGGCTGCAACCAGCAATCGTATGTGCCTGTACAGCTAAAAATAGTTTGTGGTGAGGTAATCTGATATAAGTTCTTAAACATGAGGAAAGAAAACATGAGTCAATGACAATTAATATGGATTAGAGTGAGTATTATTTGTCTCATTTCAGTAATATGCAAAGTCTGCTAGTTATTGCCTACTTGCTTAGACCTTAGCATATGGCAAACTTAGCAAATTCTTTTGTTTTCCATAATTATAAACAATTGTTTCCCTTGAAAACTCAATCTAGGAAAAAAAGAATATCCCATATAATTCATATGGTTGACACTTCAAATTAATTGGGTAACGAAAAACAGTTGGTAATTCAAGAAGATACCTTATTCAAGTGAGATTATAAGAAACTAAGAATTGATACAACATGGGGCCTGTTTATGCCCTATAGGGTAACTTCTAGAAAGATTATGTTGAACATTATGGCAAACATCGTTACATATAACTATTTGCACCTGAATCACATATTTGAGCATGTGTAAAATTTAAATTTGGAATGTAGATACTCATTGTATTCTTCATCTAGTATATATGCACAACATCGATGATGGACGAAAGTTTCAAATTTACTTCCATGTTAGGCCCGGATGAGTGCCCCAGATTTTCCTTTTTATATAAGTTTCTCTTGTTTGCTTGGTTATATATAGAGAGCTGTAACACGGTAGAATCATTCCATTACCATATTCTACGGCAGCCAATAATACAAATTATAGTAAGGAAAACCCATCAGTGGATGAGCATTGTCCTTGTACAACTACTGATAATCATAGGCAGGCATTTTTCAGTTACAACTCAAGTTAGAGAAATTATTAATTCTATTATTCATCTATAGTACAGAGACAGAGCTATAATTACTAAAACACGGGATATGTTTCATATCTAACATTAAATAGGAAATCATAGCTCATAAGGCATCGATCCTCACCATGTGGTGTATTCACCCTTGGCCATGACATAGTGCAAGCAACAACTTTGTGTGGGACCTCACCCATATATGCTGGAAGGGGAGGAGAGAAATTAAGGAGACATTGTAACAACATGGATTCCTGGAAGATATGGTGCAGTCTCAATTGAAGGCAGCAGTGGTAATTAACAGAATGACTAAGAGGAAATTTATGGACGGCTTGAACAACCTCAGCAAAACCCTGATTATATAAAACTGCTAATTATGTGTCTTTGCGTACTTATAGTTGGACGTACATGTGCCTTTACATACCTATATGAGTCCTGACCTTGTATGAACGATGCAGCTGCGGGTGTTGATTGATCGACGCTGGTCAGCTGGTGACTACTGCGAACATCCAACCATAGATCACTGGTTGACTTTTTGTCAGACAATCCATGCAAATATACTGGAGATTTCCTTACGGGGAACACAACAAAGAGATAAAATAAGACAACGAATTGGAAGTACTGAACAACAATTGATCTAACAAAAGCACTTGAGAATACTATATAGGCTCCTCATGCTATCAAAGAGATGAAACCAACAGATTTATGTGTTAATCCAGCAGCATCAGAAACTATTCTACTTGACACACTCGTTATTGGGTACAATGAGCTGGACGACGAAGCCTCACAAAACAGCAAGAAATTCGTACCTCTTTAATACTTGAAGTGGAAAACATCAGCACAGCCTAGTTCTAATTAAGTTCAAACAAAATTTAGAACCAAACATTGAATTTTAATGGATTAAGGCACCATCTCAACATGGCACACCTTCTCCTCTTTTGGGGCAGGCTCCACTGCTCTAAAAGACATGAAAAGGGAAGCAATGCTTTCCACTCTAGTGCCCAGGACACATAACATCTTCTATCCAAACCACTTAAATAAGGTACCACAATTCCTGACTTCAGTAAGAAAAATAAAAGAAAACAGTACATCAAGGGTGTCCTTGTATGCCAATTTACTCTCAAAGAAATAGAAATTGTATAATCTGTCATTCTCATTTTTTAAAGTCACAAATCTAGAAGAGGAAATTTCCAAAAGGAAGATTCTCACTAACCTAGTGCAGATGATGGTGATAATTGTTAAGCGAGAGAAATCTGGACAATGATCACATGCTCAGAATTTTCTCAATAAGGTTGGACCAACCATCCTACTGCCTCTTTCTCGGCTCTCGACCATACGACCTGGATATAAAGTGGAACATGCGAACAACACAAACATCCATTAGGTGCCTTATGAAACATCTCACAACTGGTCAAACAACCACCTGCAGCTGGGTATCTCGCTCAAGAATTGACTCTTGTTCATCTATGTGAAATCCAAGACATGGCACATGGCAGAAAAATCCTGGATGAAAAGAAATCAAATATTGGTTTGAGACCAAATAGAAAAGTGATTATAAAATTCAGGGGATAGGAGAAGAACAACTCGTAGGTATTTACAGTGCACACCAATTAAATATATAATGTCTCCTCCAGGGTGATAAGTACCTAAAAAAGGAAAAGATGAATCAAAGTTACAAATATGTAGAGATTACATGCCTTAGAGTGATCAAAAGAAATCGAAGGGCCTATTGAAGGAACGACATATGTACCTGTGTGGCTTTGCGTTGTTTGTGAGACTATGAGCATAACGACTTGCATCTGGCCTTCAGGACCACAACCCATGTGCCAAGGAGTACCACCATCACCCATGCTCCCGTGTACATGCAAGGAACTTAGTCAACAACACCTCCAACTCCTATGCGGCTGGGACGACGGTCTCCTAGATCAAGAACATAGTAGAATTATAGGTGCAGGTAAGGCTGGGATCTATCCTACAACAACGCCATGCTCAGGGACGACGGTCCCCTAGATCAAGAACATGGAAAAATTAGAGGAGCGGATGAGGCTGGGATCCATCCTGCAACGATGCCATGCTACAGATCGGCCATAGCGCTTTGTGTGGTGGAAATCGTCGGCGAGATTTTTTCGTGCCGTCGTCATGGCGCGACCGGCGGCCTCAAGGATGGATGGAGGTGGGGCAACGTGCTGGGAAAACAAAAAGAGAACCGATGGTGGCGGCATGAATTTGTTGTCCAGATTGATAGGGATAGATGGAGTAAAATTTGCTTCCAGTTGTTTTGTCACGGGAAGAGCAAAAGACCGTGGAGCAATTTTTTTCCTTGGCCAATTGAAGAGGCTTCCGAGTCTCTATACGTAATAGTAGATTTTTAGGGCTTGATTGCACGTCTACACGGGACCTAGCGAGGAAAATCCATTGGCCATAGTGGTATTCTAGTTTCAATATTTTTTTTGATGGAAGGCCTGCGCATGATGGTTCCTTCCAAACTCCTTGTACGGGCATGTGCGATCCTATGGCTCAACTTTTTTTTCTTTTTTATGTAAACAATTGCGTATCTAAACCGTTCGATGCTATTCCATATCTCTTTTTTTTCTTGTTGCTTTAGATCTAAACTGCTTCATGCGATTCTTTGCCTATTTTTTTCTTCTCTGGTATAGTAATTGATAGAATATGTGGGTTAATCTACACCGTAATAACTCGGTCCCACCAGATGAACGGTCCGTAAAATCTAATTAATGTGGTAATTTCTTGGGAGTCTGTAATTAGTATAGGTATAGATAAGTAGTTTATTGCTCAGCAATATGTTTTCCTTTTCTAATACTTGTTTTTTTGCATTTACTACCTTCTTTGTAGGCATTGGAAGGACATTCCCGTTGTTCGAAAGGGAAGGCGACCAACAAGTGTATTAACATGCTTTTTGAAAAGTAACCATCCAGGTATTCTGGATTATGATGGTGTGAAGGTGATTGCAACGGAGTGGGAGCATTATCTTGCGGTGAAGGACACAAATGGTCATTCTGTTGCAGAAAAAATTGAAGATGCTTTTTGGGTATAAATTATTTAAATTGCTTTTTTTGGTTGACTAAGGTAATTTGCTCTCCTTTTTATTAAACCATTTGTCAATTCTCATTGTAGCTAAGGTACAAGTATGAAGATGCATACTCACAGAAGGCAAAACAACATGTTCGAAGGTGTTGCAAGTCACTTTTGCCAAGTATATTTTACTATGCAAGAATCCAAGCCATAATTGATCATTTTCGGGAAACTGAGAACACTAGCATGAATGACAAGCTTGCTGGGCAATACTATTTGGATAGAGCTCAGTATTTGGCACAAAGGCAAGGTTGGTTAGGAAAAGAAGCTTGGATTGTTGTAGTTGATGAGTGGTGCAGTGAAGAGTGGATTGCAAAATCCAAGAAATACCGTGCCAATCGTTTCAGCTCAAAGTTCAAGACTCACAAAGGTGGTTCCAACTCCATGACTACTATAAGTCAAAAAATGGTTATCAACTAAACTTAATAGTTTTCTTTATCATCACTTGCCATATGCATAATTATAAATATCTTACAAGTCATGAATCTTGTGCAATGTAGTCCGAGGAAACCGGCGAAGAAGTTAACCAGATTCAGGCTTGGGTGCATACACACAGTGGACAAGAGCACACCTTTAATTCTCAACACAACAGAAGCAACTAAATGTTTGGTATGTGTTTGTTCCCATTCCTAGACAAAAAAAACATAGATAACTATTACTATGTGGATGGCATGTGCTGGGAGAGATTTATGTTAATTTTCAAACATGTAATACTCATTCACTATACAATTGCAATGATTCTTCCTACTTGCATCTAAGTCTGATTCTAGCTAGAACATCCAAAATTATTTTGTAACTTAGTCAATGTTCGTAGTTTTTCAGCAATACCTGAACATTTGTCTACCTTTGTTTTCTTTTTGAGTAGGCGCTTTACACAGAAAAGGCTAAAGAGTTAAATGGACAGGACTATGATATTCTGAAAAATGATGTTAGTTCTAAAGCACTGTATGATTGCTCTAATGGGAAGCCACATGGTACATGGTCTCTCTTTAATGGCATTATCAATGACATCGAGGTCATTTCTGAGGTGAGAGCTACTGGTACATCTTCAGCAGCCTTGAAGCGTCGTCGAGCTGAAGAAATTGAAGATTTGCGTAGAAAGGAGTCTGAGAAGACTAAAAAAGCAGAGGCTTATGGCAACAATCTCTTGTCATGGGGTGTTGGCATGTACGAGCACTGCAATGGGATACATAAGTTTCTTCGGGTGCTGGTTATACACTTGATGTTTATCAATTAATTTGCTAGCATTTGAAAGTAACCACTATTTGAATTTTCTTGTTTTACAGACTTTGGCAACTAACCAAGGTGTGCCTATTGGAGAAATACCACCGCCGCCGGTTCCACCTCCTTCTCGTTCACTTTCTCCACCTGAATCTCCACAACGATCTACTATCCAAGTATGTAATCAATCATCTCAAGCAAAACACACAATACATTTAAAGCATGATAAGGATTGCTTCTAAAACCTGGCTCTTCTTTTGCAGATTCTAGAAAATAGCGAAGAACCGCCAGCTTTGTGTGCCCAACAAGAAACAAATCCCATATCTTTTCATGTATGTATTTCTCCAACTGATCTCAAATGATACAACTAGTGATGGTCTGTTCACTGTGATGTTCACATACTTGTGACAATATGCATGCTTCTGTGATGTATGATGGTAGCCTATGTGGTGCTGGATCTTTTGGGATTAATGTTGATTAATGGGGATGTGTGAGGATGTTGGAGGGATCATAAATATTTCTTATGTCCAGTTGTCCAATTTACAGTTGTCATGCTGCCAAAATTTATATCAGCCTTTGCATGTCTTGGTTCTCAGTACTGTAAATAGGAAATTTTGTTTAGAACTTTGGCGACTTAATGTAATTCACTAATTTGCATTGCAACAGACTTGAGTGTAGTTCATACTTTATTTGGAAATTAAGATCATGACTTCTTTTGCGATTATGTGTAGAGTAAAAGTAATATCTCACAACCTAAGTATATTCTGGGTTACTAGAGGTGTGAGAATACTTAACATTACCCTTTTTATTTCCTGGAAAAGTTTCAAAATGCTCCTGTTCTTTGTGCACATACCGTAGAATAGTTTCACACTATTCAAATTACCGCATTAGAAATGAGTGACTATGGCACCTTGATCCTTAACTTATAATTCCTATGTGTAGCCTCAAGTCTAGCAACAGGTGCAAAAGTTTCATCGAAATCAATTCCTTCAACCTGTGTGTAGCCTTGAGCTATGAGCCATGCCTTATTCCTCACCACAAGGCCATTTTCATCTTGCTTGTTACGGTAGATCCACTTTGTGCCAATGATATTGTGCTTGCGAGGATCTGGACGTTTGACCAGTTCCCAGACATTGTTGAGCTGGAACTGATGTAGTTCTTCTTGCATGGCCTGAATCCACTCAGGCTCCAGAAATGCTTAATCTACATTAGTGGGCTCTATGATAGAGACAAAAGCATAGTGCCCACAAAAGTTACATAAATGTGAAGCTTTTGAGCGTGTGAGAGGACCTAGCGCTTTGATGTCATTGATGATCTTTTCAACTTGCACTTCTTTTGCAATGCGAGGATGAGCTGGTTGTCGTTGAGGAATTTGATCAGCATTCTCTTCAGCACCATTTTCTTCAGTATTTTCTTCAGGTGCATTAGCTCGGCGTTCTTCATGTTCTGGAATGAATTCTTCAGCAGATTCTTCAGTAGGAATGACATCCTCAGTAGCCTTGAACTTGATAGTTTCCTCAGATGTTGGTTCATCTATCACAGTAGGTAGGTGCTCTCTTTAGGAGCCATTAGTTTCATCGAACCGCACATCTACAGTTTCAACAACCTTGTGAAGAACGTTGTTGAAGACTCTGTAGGTGTGCGAGTCCTTTCCGTAACCAGGATAAAACCTTCATGTGCTTTCGGTGCAAATTTTGAGTTGTGATGAGGATCTCTAATCCAACATTTAGCACCGAAGACTTTGAAATAACTTACATTGGGTTTCTTATCAGTGAGGAGTTCATAGGCAGTCTTCTTGAAGAATTTGTGAAGATATACTCTGTTGATGATGTGGCACGCAGTATCAATTGCCTCAATCCAGAAATGACGAGGCGTTTTGTATTCATCAAGCATAGTGCGAGCCATCTCAGCAAGAGTCCTGTTCTTGCGCTCCACGACGCCGTTCTGCTGAGGAGTATAAGGAGCAGATAACTCATGAGTAATACCAAGTTCATCAAGGTAGTCATCAAGACCAGAATTCTTGAACTCAGTTCCATTGTCACATCTGATGTGCTTGATATTCACACCAAAGTTGGTTGAAGACCTCGAGGAAAATCGTTTGAAGACTTCATGCACTTCATGTTTGTAAGTATCAATGTGTACCCATGTGTATCGAGAGTAATCATCAACAATAACAAAGCCATATTGAGATGCATCATTTGAAACAGCAGAATAATGATTAGGACCGAAGAGATCCATGTGAAGCAATTCAAATGGACGAGTGGTGGTCATGATAGTCTTTGTTGGATGCTTAGCCTTTGTCATCTTCCCAGCTTCACAGGCTCCACATAGGTGATCCTTGAGGAATTTGACATTCTCGATGCCGATGACATGCTTCTTCTTCGCAAGCGTGTGCAGATTCCTCATGCCTGCATGAACAAGTCGTCGATGTCAGAGCCAGCCTTCTGAAGCTTTTGCAAGTAGACACATGGCTGGTTGTGGTCCTGTAGAGAAATCAACAATATACAGATCTCCTCTCCCAAAGCCTTCGAAGACTTTGGAATTATCAGCTTCCATAACCACAACACAATGGTACTTGCCAAAGACAACAACCGTATCAAGATCGCAAAGAATTGAGACACACATGAGGTTGTATCCAAAGGACTCGACAAGCATGACTTTGTCCATGTGTCGATCCTTTGTGATCGCATCCTTACCTAGACCCAATACCCGACTTTTGCCTTTGTCGGCAAAGATGATATGCTTCAGATGCGAGGGAGATAATGGAGCATCCATCAATAGATTCTTGTCACCAGTCATGTGATTTGTACATCCACTATTGAGGACCCACTCAATGGCTTTGGGTTGATCATCCTGCGGATGAATTAGTGCAACTTATGAACTCATATACTTCATCAGTGAAGAATATGACATCAATTCATCAGATCAATTTCATCAAGCAAAAGAACAGATAAAGCAGTATGAGGACGTGAGAAATGAAAGTTCATTTCTTCATGATTAGCATGCATCCTTTCAGGCATACTCAGGTCTCCAGCAAATTCTTCAGACGATTACGTACGTATGGAGACCTAACCCTGCAGAAGAGATTAGTTCTTTTTCTACACCACCCACATCTGAAGGGGTGGCAAAGAGTTCATCACTCTGCGAGCTCCATACGAGAAAGGTGGCATAGAAGCCAGTCCATTTTGTTTCACATAAGAGGAGTTAGGATAATCATATGAATAAGCAGAGAAATTCTTCGAGGACTTATGAACATGATGATTAGAAGAATAATGCTCATATTCATAGCCCTTAGCTCTTCCCTGCGAAACAGAGTTGTTAGCACGATGATACTCATGTGAGGACTTTGATCCTTTTGAGGAATTTGGTCCATATGAAGAATTTGATCTGGGGTTCCTATTCTTCATAGGTGGTGTCCTGAGACATTCACCTGAAGACTTTCAAGGCACCTTTTGGGAACCCAGATTTTCTTCATAAAGGGATCGTTCCTGCAGTTAGTGCCAACATATCTAGCAAATACTTCACTATTATGACTTTTGAACAGTTTATAGTTGGAGTCCAATGACTCATCGTCAGAATGAGGAGATTCACATGCAAATCTGGATAAGTTAGATGGATCAACTGGAGGTCCCTTTGCAGCAACCAATGTAGTTTTGGGGTACTGCTCAGGCTTCCAATATGCACCATCAGCATTGAGTTTCCTCTCAAAGGCAATACCCTCTTTCCTAGGGTTCCTGTTGAGGATCTTCTTTTTAAGCACATCACAAACAGTCTGATGCCCTTTGAGGCTTTTGTACATGCTTGTCATGTACAATTCGTTCAGCCCTGCATCGTCGGTGATACTAGCAGTGTCCTCAGATGAGGAATTAGTGATAGCAGAGGCATGTGAAGAATTTGAAACATTAGCAGCATTTGAACATTCAGGTGAAGAATTAGCAGATTCACGTTCAATGCATTTCAAACAAGGAGGAACAAATTCTTCGTGAGAAGCGCTGATTTGTTGAGCAAGTAATGAATCGTGCTCCTTCCGAAGATCTTCATAACTCACTCTTAGCTTCTCAAGATCTTGCTTTCTTTGAAGAAATTCATAAGAAAGCTTCTCATGATCAGATAAGAGAGTGTTATGATGACCTTGAAGGTTGTCAAACCTGGTCTGAAGTCTCTGAAGATTTTCAGTCAAGGCTTTAGTGCGATCCATTTCTTCACCCAACATATCATCACTTTTGTCTAGCATGTTTTGAACCTTTTTAAAAGCCCTTTGTTGTTTTACAACAATCTTAGCAAGTTTAGAATAGTTGGCTTGAGGTTTTCATCAGATTCATTCTCACTTGATTCAGAGGATGTGTATTTGAGTACCTTGGCACCCTTTGCCATGAAGAAATAGGTGGGAGCATAGTCATCATTGCCTTCATCAGCCTTGTTGGTGAGGTCATTTTCTTCAGAGTTGAAGATAGACTTGCTGACGAATGCAGTAGCGAGGTCCAGGCTTACCACACCGGATTCGGATTCCTCAGATCCCTCCTCTTCCTCATTTTCTTCAGATTCAGCCTCAGAGTCCATTTCCTTGCCAATGAATGCCCGTGCCTTTTGGAGCTTCTCTTCTTGTGAGATGAAGACTTTGAGGATTTTGATGATGAAGATTTTATAGATTTCTTCTTTTTCTTTGCATCATCAAAACTGTAATCCTTGTATTTCTTCTTCTTTGATTCCTTTTCCCACTAAGGACAATCTTGAATGTAATGTCCATGTTTCTTGCATTTGTGACAGAGCCTCCTCTTGTAGTCACTGGATGAGGAATCATTGCTCCTTGAGGGTCTTCCAAAGTGACCATGTCTTGAGAACTTTTGGAACTTCTTCACGAGCAGTGCTAGCTCATGGCTTAGTTCTTTAGGATCACCAAGGCTGCTACCAGAGTCTTCATCTTCGGACTCAGATACTGCCTTGGCCTTAAGTGCACGTGATCTGCCATAGCTCGAACCATAGAGATCTCTTTTTTCAGCAAGTTGGAACTCATGAGTATTTAGCCTCTCGAGAATATCAGCGGGATCAAGTGACTTGTAATCAGCACATTCTTGTATCTTCAATGCCAGAGTGCCAAATGAGCAATAAAGCTATCTCAACAATTTCTTCACCACCTCATGGTCCGTGATGTCAGTGGCACCAAGTGCTTGAAGCTCATTTGAGATGTCAGTGAGGCGATCGAAGGTTTGTTGAACATTTTCATTGTCGAGTCTTTTGAAGCGGTTGAAGAGATTGCGAAGAACATCAACTCGAGAGTCACGCTGTGTTGAGACTCCTTCATTCACTTTGGACAGTCTATCCCAGATAAGCTTAACAGTTTCCAAAGCACTCACTCTTCCATACCGTCCTTTGCTCAGATGGCCACATATGATATTCTTCGCTTGAGAATCGAGTTGCTTGAATCTCTTCACATCAGCAGCATTCAGAGATGGTGTGACTGAGGGAACACCATTTTCCACAACATACCAGAGATCGTTATCAATTGCTTCAAGATGCATTCACATCTTATTCTTCCAGTAGGGGTAGTCCATCCCATCGAAGGTAGGACACCCAACAGAGACCTTGATCATACCTGCGGTTGAAATAACTAAAACTCTAGGCGGTTAAACCAAAATCACACAGAACAAGGGAGTACCTTGCTCTGATACCAATTGAAAGTGCGTTATATCTACTAGAGGGGGGTGAAAAGGCGTTTTTTATGAATTCTTCACTGAGGAATTTTTAGGTGAGGAAATTCCTTAGCGAAGAACTGCTAGCAGCGGAATAAGTACTCAAAATTAAACATCACAGAACACAAGCATAGTCATCATGATGAAATGAAGATAGGCACAGAGTACAGAAAGCGTAAGCACAGGATAGCACAGGATGAAGACAAACAGACTGAAGAAATTGAACTAAGGAAATTGAGAAGATCTTCAGTCAAAGTCTTCAAGCACAGATATGAACAAGCACACAACACAGTTGTGAGGAAATGAAAGAGTTGAGGAAATAGAACTAGTAAGCTTGGTGAAGACAATGATTTGGTAGACCAGTTCCAGCTGTTGTCTCAGTTGTACATCTGGTTAGGGTGGCTAGGTATTTAAACCTGAGGACACATAGTCCCGGACACCCAGTCCTGAACACGCAGCTCAGGACACTCAGTCCTCACCACATTCCCCTTTAGCTAAGGTCACACAGACCTCGCCCAATCACTCGTGGTAAGTCTTCGGGTGACTTCCGAACCTTCACAAACTTGGTCACTCAGCGATCCACAATTCCTCTTGGATACTCTAGACCATGACGCCTAACCATCTGGAAGAAGCACAGACTTCAAAGGTAACAAGCGTCGGATCCACGCAAGATCAATCTCTTCAGTGATGCTCAATCACTTGGGGTTTGTAGGTGTTTGCGTTTGGGTTTTCCTCACTTGATGATTTTTTCTCAAAGTCCCCGGAGGATGGGTTGCTCTAAAATGACAAGTCTTAGTTTCTCTCGGAGCAGCCAACCAGCTAGTGGTTGTAGGGGGACGGCTATTTATAGCCTAGGGAGCAGCCCGACATGATAAGACATAAATGCCCTTCAATGATATGACCGTTAGGTGGATAGATATTTTGGGGCAGCTGGCTCATAGCACAGCAACGGTCGGAATTTTGAGTAGCAAAATCATCAGGGCTATCATGTTCCTCACTGTTTAGGTAATCCGCACTGGCGAATTCCTAACTCCTCAGTCAGTACAAATTCCTCAGAGACCAGAAGAACTTCATCTCTATGACTGAAGAATATGACTGGACTGTATGAGATTTCCAATGGCTTCACTCGAAGGGATTGGTAGGTGTAGGATTTTGAGTTGAGCATCACATGGAAATTTTTCCTTAGTATTTCCTCAACCCCCTTTAACAGTACGGTATTTCCTATGACTCAAGAAAGAGAAAATGAAACTACGAAAACAAAAGTCTTAACGCTTCATGTTCCTCGAATGAATACTAAGTCTTCAGGGTCACACCAATTTCTTCACTTTCAAAGTCTTTAGAAAGTCTTCAGAAATCCAAGGTCTTCAGCCGAAGAACTTCATTTTTAGGGGTCGACTTTCTCTGTAAATATCAAACTCCTCATAGACTTATAGACCTGTGTACCCTCACAAACGCATTAGTCCCTTAACCTATAAGTCTTCAATACACCAAAATCACTAAGGGGCACTAGATGCACTTACAGAAACATAACATAGTTCTGCTGGGGGCTTAGCACAACACACCCCTCAAATAAAACTAAGCACACCTGAAATTAAACTAAGCAACTAATCCGGTAGACACTGCATTACAACCACCATGAGCAACGACACCGCCACCTTACGCAGACTCCTCATCCACGTCCTCGACTTCGTCCTTGTCCCTCTTCCTCTTGGACGATACTTCTTTGCTTGAACCGCACACTTGGCTCTTGCTCTTCATCAAACTCTTGTAGATATTGAAACAAAGGTAGCCATCCATTGCAGCATAGTGGATGTGGTCTATATCTAGTACATTCCACTCCCATGCATGATGAAACTTGAACGGCAGTTTCTTTAGTGTACCGTACGAAGGATGAACCATGGCTCCTGCCAGGGTCAGCATTGAAGGCTGATCACAGGAGGGCACCAACCCTTTCTTCTGGAGGTCGAAGGGGTCGCCTACAACGAGGCCTATCTGACCCAGGATTTCCTTGTCGTTCCTAAAGTCTACAGTAACGAATTTGACTCGACCGTCCTTGAGGAAATTCTTAAAATCCTGGCACTCAACGTCGGCATGGAATATGTGGTAGACCAAGCATAAAAGTCATGCACGCAAACCTGGATCACGGCGGGCTTCTTCTTCTCTGGCTCCTTTAGATTCTTCTCGCTTCCCAGGACTGTGGTGTACTCAACATCTAGCCCAGCGACCCACTCATCATTTGAGTTTTCGAACATGTGTTTGAAGCGAGCAAGGCATTCTTTGACCTTTGCGAAAGAACGGGTGTAGATGATGTAGAACTCATCGCTGGTGATGGTTCTAACCTTGTACTCACCGCCGATCATGGAGATTTGGGATGCCATGGATTTGGAGGAGGGTTAGGATTAGTGGAACTGTCGTAATGTGAAAGGACAAGATGACTAGGAGCGGTTTATAGATTGTAAAACTATCGAGTGGGGGGCGCGTGCGAATGGCAGGGTAGTGGCTTGCCTGGTGGATAAATGGATTCATGCACAGTACTATGGGGGCCCAATTAGATGTCATGTGTACTCGACGCTGAATTAAATGGCTTTCGATGTCATGTCAAGCGTCGAGGAAATTACAGGTGATACGAAGCTTTCCATTCTCCCATGATACGGGCTTTCGAGAGCCCTTGGATCTGAGATCGAACGGTTGCATGGCGTGATTCTAGACCTATGGGTGAATATCCTATCCTGGAGGGTTATTCTGCAAATTTTCAGGAACTTAGCATGCGACCGTTCGATCTCAGATCCAAGGGCTGCCAACAGCCCGTATCATGGTCGTGCCTACCATGATTGTCGTCTCACTCGCGCAGTCGTGCCCTTGGAGATTTAACACGTTGTGTTAGGCTATCTGATGTTGGCATGTCATACATAGTCATCACTTAGTCACTCATACAGCAAGGCTAGCTATAAGGTTGGCTATAAGAGTATTTTTTGTTTACTTCTCTCTATCTCTTTCTTCATAGTATTTATTGCATTTGCCAATGAGGGAGCTCTTCCAATGAAATGGTGCTTAGATGATGTGCTATGGGCATTAAATGGCTTAGCAACTCAAGTCCCCAATGCATAGGTGTTTAGTTTTTTGTTGCTAAGTTTGCTTCATCTAGGTACACGCGCTTATCACCGTTTCTTCCAGGGGTCACCAAACTAGTCTCTCTCTTCTTTATTAACTTTCCACATCAGACTTTATGCCTATGTGGCAGGCTTAGCACCTGTAGGATCAAGTACAATAGTGGGCTATAAGCCCTCTTTACATGGCATTTTTGCATATCTGGGGGAAAGAGGCAAGGAAAAAGTGGAGGAGTGGTCTCTCAAGCAAGAGCCAGTCTCTACGTGGCGGAGCATCGGGAGAGGCACCTGTATGGAGGTTCTCAGGAATCGGGAGACTCAAGCCGGTCGTAGCGCCGCAATTAAAATGATAATGGCAAGTCAAATCACCTGGCCACGCCTGTCCAGCAGTAACTCACTGTCAAATCACACAGCCCTACGTTTACAGCAGCCTACTCCCACATCTTCTCACGTCTCTGTCGAACCTACTAGGCGGAACTACCCGGCCTACCGCGCGGGAAAAGCCCCGCACTCGACTTTTATATAGTACAGTATACTAATTTTGTATCCATGGATTGCGCCATGGAGCAAAGCCTCAAGAAAACAGCGGTACACATGTATGGAGTATACAGCACGCCCGTCGCGTTTGCAGCGCACCCAGATGGCCCGGCGGTCTAGCACGCCGCTCTCCGAATGGAACGCGCGTCATATTGCGTTTGCACACACATGTGGGACCGCAATTGAGAACCAGACATAGGAACACTCCCCGGCCCCGCAAGTCAGGTGAGTTAATAGAAGTACATACGTTGGTACCTGGACGATCCCTGCAAGACACGGAAGATCAGTTCATCCATGCATGTGACCAGACTCAAGCAGACACGCCTGGATTGGCTATGGTCTACATATCGTGCAGGCTATGTTGTATAGGGTTGTAGTTTTGTTGAGAAATCTAAAAAATGGTTTCTTGTCATCTCGCAAAATTAGGTGTCATGTTCTTCGAATCACTGTGAGGGTTAAACAACGACAACTGAGTTGGGCTAGTCATTGGGGGCACATGAACGAAGACTACTCGGCTACCATCTAGGTCAAGCCGGCTATGTTAATTAGGACATCTATCAACGGACCCCTTTTCTATGAGTTTATCTTTAATTTCAGCTTTGATCCTCATCTAGTTTGTCCGTCGGGATTCATCTTGTCTCCTTTGGGCAGTGAGGTTATGATTTCTTGTCACGTGGCATTTTTTCGTGTTATATGTTATAATCCGGTGCTTCAGATCAAAATGACGACAACTGCGCCTCCGGGGCACGTGCATGAAGACTTCTCGACAGTCATTGCCGAGGTCAAGCCGGCTCCGGCTGGTACACAAAAGAAAACTAGTACTCCACTATATAGGCAGGAGCCTCCGCGCTTGCTTGCTAGTGTTGCTCTCTTCACACTGTCTCATCCTCTCCAGATCTAAACACGACAGCGGTGGCCACTCTCTCTCTCTCTCTCTCTACTCACCGCTGGTCATAGATCCAGCCGGATCCTGTCCGCCTAGGAAGGTGAGAAGGTGCAATGTTCACGCGGTCATCCTCGGCGATGGCTCTTACCCACTGCCGGCGTGTCCCGATCAGTGTGCCTTGCCATTCTCTCCCAAGCATCAAGGGAGGGCCTCCCACCCCTTCTTCCTCGCTGCCGTAGTGTGGGCAGATCCGGCCTCCCGCCGCCCACCTAGCGACATCCCGGCGACCCTCGGGTATAACTTCCTTCAAAACCGGCCTTGCTCTACTTCTCGAGCTCCTGACGTCACTGCATTTGTATATTTTACTATTTCTCAGCCCCCCTCGTGTAGATAAGATCGATCGGCTATTCAAAAACCACATTTTTTTACGGTTAAGAGGTAAAACTAGTTCATGCAGTCGAATCTATTAGTACTTGGTTCAAACAAGGAAGAAAGGGGGTGGGGGTGGGGGAGGATTTGTTAACTGAATCTAGGACTTGGTCAAAAGAGGAAATGATGGGGGCGAAAAGTAGCAGAGACTAGCTATCCAACTAGGCTCTAGGTCTAATAGGGAAATAAAGGGAACGCAATACAAACTCAATATAAACCCGATCTATTGGTTGAAAAGGAAAGAAAGTGGGGACTGGGGGACAAGTCAACAGAGTAAGTCCAGCACTAGATTTGCTAGCCTCACACAGTATAAAGTGGCTATATACCGAACAAAAATGGGATCAACCCAGATATCCTCTTCTGATGTTTGTTGCCCCGAGCCGCTCTTTTGTAATGCCACTGGTAAAATGTAGCTATCGCACTGTTAAAAGTAAGGACACGTTAAACCAATGTTGTTTTCAATGTAATGCCTCCAGTAATATGAATCAATGGCACTTTTTTCATGTCCCGCTAAATTTCCCGTTAAGATAAGTTGCTTCTTTTCGTTAGAGATGCAACTGTCCTGGTCCGCCTACTCTCCAGGAGCTTCACAACCAACCTTGATGTTGCTCAATTTTATTGCAACTAATGAATAAGAAGCTCTGTGGATTTCGTTTTCTGATGGAAATGGAACCGGGGCTGGAGACCTTTTCTTAAAAGAAGAAGAAGAAGAAGCTGCTAGCTCATGGGACATTGCTTCATTTTAGGTGAACTGCACCAAAAGGTCCCATGAATTGAATCATCCATGTTGGTGACTGGTGTCATCCCTTCTGCGATGGTGTTGACTGCAGATATGGTTCCCATCACGAGGTATGTTCGTTATTGGTTTGACCGTTGGCCAAAGATCCTACATGTTGATCCTCCTCTTGTGCTACTATTTTGGCACTACCATGATAAAGCAGTAATGTTATTATTTTGCACCTTAATCTAGTGGCACTATTAATTTGAGGCAATGTTTTGGCACCGCTAGTGCCACTGTTTTTATATATATCGAAAGAGGGGGTTCCCTCTGATTTCATTAAATAAACCCAACCATAGAGAACCATTATCCGACAGCATCTCAGTGTAAACAGGAAGT
Source organism: Triticum aestivum (assembly GCF_018294505.1). Classification (NCBI taxonomy): domain Eukaryota; kingdom Viridiplantae; phylum Streptophyta; class Magnoliopsida; order Poales; family Poaceae; genus Triticum; species Triticum aestivum. The sequence continues at coordinate 131,375,705 of NC_057794.1, forward strand.
TATGCAACTACTACTAGAATGGGCTGAGTACTAGTAGGAGACAAGTTCGCCACATAAGCTAGGCAGGTAGGGGGACGCAGCACCAGCTCGACCAAGTTTGGATTACAACCCAAATGCTACGACAAAAACATCAGGGGGAAGTTAGGGACTGAAAGAGCCAGCTTCAGCATCCCAATCTTAGCACCCCCAGCCTTCATCCTTGCGAGGCACGGTACACCACGTTTGCCACCTGCTCGACCCTAGTGTCACTGATAAAATGAAGTAATAATACAGTTAAAATAGAGTGAGTGTCCTCTCTATCATTTCATTTCCAATGTAGATAAAGAAAGTGCTTCTCTTTTTAATGTATGTTTCATCAACTAGTCCCATTGTTAATGTTTAAGCGTTTCTGCAAACTGGGGTGCTTAACTTTAGTTGATCTGCACAAAATAGAGATTTGAATGTCTCAAGGCCCCTCCTTGTACTACCGCTGTACACTGATGTTCATCACTGGTAGAAGGTGTATCGGGGACACTTGGGTCGATTTCCAGTATGATGTAATATTTTCTTTTGTTTATTAGTGTATGTTTCATTAACTAGTGCCACTATAATGTAATCACGCCTTTTCATTATCTGTGCAAACAGGGTTATTCAGCTGCATTTTGGTGGAACTGCACAAATGTACAGATGGAACCGGCATATATGCAGAGTGCGAGGTGCCAAGTAAAAATTACCGACACCAACCCTGCTCCATCTAAGCATTGGCATCCACCACCATCAGTGGGATGTGTGACGCTCACTGTGGACGGATCTTTCTCGGCAGCAAATCCTCTAACCAAATACTAGTAGCTTAGACTTCAAAAAGTACTAGTACCTTATATTGGCAGTTTTCTAGGGGTGTACACTTTTCTAAAAGAAGCACCAATCTATTTTTCTTTATTTGTACACAGTGTTACAACTTTGACCCAAAGGTCCAGAGCTATTTTAGGGTGATTGGCGTAGTGCTCGGAGACTGATTGTAAGCATGATTTTTATTAGTTGTCACATTGATTATAAGCATGAAGCAGATGGAAGATTAGGTTAGTGCGAAGCTTACCTTAAACCCTACCGGCGCCGTTGAAATGTGGCGAGCGTCGAGGGAACCATGTAGAACGGTGGGGAGGCAACATCGCGCCATCCGGCCTCCTCTTGCGGTGGGAGAACGAATACTCCAGTGGCTCCGGCTGGTTCTGCATCCTCACGAACGGCACACCGTACTCGATCGATTCGTTATCCTCTGGGTGCTCGACCTTCGACCTGTACGCCCACCACCTCCGTCTGACTTTCGCCTCAGGCGAATCTGTTTGCTCCATCGCCCAGAGGAAATACTTGATGAACTCGAAGGACTACGGCATGACTGCCACATAGGAGTACATCGCCGCTCTCAGCGCCGTCGTCTCGCTCTTTCGCATACATTACCACATGGCCCTCACCGTCCTCGAAATCTCCCACTCATTGTCAAACCAAGTAAGGATCTCCTTCAACCTAGCTAACTTTGCCTGGTCACTGCCGGCGATCTGCCTGATTTGCTGCTGCATCCCCTCCATAGATGTCCTTCTGAGTAGTCTGGTGATAGCTTTGGAAGATGGGAGGAGAGATGGTGGTCTTGCAATAGAGAAGAGGGAGATGCGGGATGGTGGTTTTGGAATGGAGATGATGGAGAGGAGAGGTGTGGTTTTGAAATGCAGTAGAGGGAGAGGCGAGACGGTGGTTTTGGAATGGAGATGATGGAGAGGAGAGGTTCCCCTGCCTTTCGGACGCTGACATGTGATTATCAGAGAAGAAACTGCAAGCTTCAGTTTCAGATAAGAAACTCCAAGTTCAGTTTCAGATAAGAAACTGCAACTTTCAGAGGCAGAGCATTTATATTAACACGGCATTTGCAAACAGTGTTAACATCATGCTGGAAGTTTTATTCATGGTCGAAACTGGAACTACCAGCCAGTTAAGATCATGTTGATCAACATTCATGCACAGCACATCTTCATATGATGCACAGTCAAAAAGATATGCTATTTTCAAGATGCCCACACAATGTCGAGTTTGCGAAAAACAGAGAAAACGAGGGGCGAAGTTTTGGCAAGTGTTGGACGTGGTGTGTGTAGATGACAATTGGGACCCACATGTCAATAAAGGCAGAGGCAAAAAAATTGGAGATATTTTCTCTGCACAGGTGGAATCGAACCCGAGCAGAACAGCTGTCGGGTAGTGTCACTCGTCCACTAGGCTAGTTTAGTTGTTTCGTTACTAATAAGGCACTTCCTCGGGTGGTCGGATCTTCTCCTATGCCTCTGTGTGCTCGCCGTGATGCCGTTGTCTGCCGTTGTGAACATGCTGAACAAACGAGAGGAATCTGGAGAGGACTATACGTGGAGAGGCGGACAGTCGGGACCCACCAAGTCTATGGCCATACGCAAGCAAGTGCCTCATTGAACAAATACTTCCACCTAATGTTATACTGACGTTGGGGCTCACGGGTTTGTCAACATAGTTATATTTTTTTAGGTGCTTCAGCGTAGTTACTATAGGAGATAAATTCACAACGAAGCCGGGGAGCTGGCAGGTATCATTTATCATCACTGGGGTAGCAAGTATCAGCTGGGTTTTGGGCTGCCCCGTCTAGGCTTTCTTTTTTAACGTGCGTAGCCCACGACCTCGGATGGGAGGTCCATAGGCCTGTTTGTATTTTCTTGAGGGCCGTCATGTATCGACTGACCTATGGACCTCCCATCCGAGGTTTTATTTTTCCTGAAACATCGGCAGCCCAATTTATGTAGTTTTTTTGAAGAAAACACATAAGTCTGTTCTATTTTTTTTATATAAGAATAGGAACGTCTGGTCCAACTTATGTTTCCCTTCTAACTATATTATATATATTTAAATTATTTTATATGTTATTATATATTATTGTTATTGTCATCATATATTTAACAGATACTTACATATGTAAGAAAACAATATCCCACATCTTATTATTTTATAAAAATAATTTCTTAACAATAAAATCCTGGATTTTTTTGGCAACGAAAATCCTCGTGATTGTGTACAAAAGCTTGGTAAGATTTAAGGACCAATGTAATAATAGATCACTTATTATATATATATAACAAAATGCTCAACCCCTATTTATTTTTTGATAACATTGTTGTGCCCACCCCAACATTATAATTAGAATAAGCCCAGCGAAATCGTGTATTTCGAGAAAGTGCAAATGGCCTGTAATTTTTTAGGAAAAACATAAATGGGCCGCATGGACACTACATTATTTGTTAACCCGGCCCAGCTAATGGACTATAATTCAAAAAAAGAGATCAAATGGACTGTAAATTCTACCGCGCAAAAAAAGACTGTAAATTCTGAAAAAATGGGTTGAATACGTGCCACATTTTTGGAGGCTGAAATGTGGGTCAATAGGTCGAAGCCAATGCAAGTCGTTGTCAACTTAGTCAACAAATGATTCTGACATCATTAGCCGTTGGATTTACATCCAACGGTCGGCATCCATCTTCAGCCTCTCGTCTTCTTCCTCCAGCGCCGCCGGGACCACCTGCTCCCGCCTCCTGCTACTAGCAGCTCTGCTTAGCACGCTTCGCTGTGAAGCGCTACTCCATCGTTGGCCAGGCCATCCCTCCACCCCTCCACACCTCCTGTTCTTCTCCACCGACTACCGAACCACACCGCACCAGAACCAGTTAACCCTCGTACACCTCTCCGTCTGCGACTCTACTCCCGCGTCTTCCCATCTTCGGCTCGTTGCTGTCCGGGGCCTCGCCGTCGTCCACCACCTTGGATGCACTTGGCGCGGAGTGGTTAACGTGGTAAACGAGAAATACCATCGAAAGTAGACTATGCATGGAGAGGTTGACAGATAGTTCCACGGCCGCACGTAAGGAAATGCCTCCTTATTATGCGCAAAATAATGATTCCTCCACCTGACAGCTGGGACCCACCAGAAGGGCCTCTGTATTTCGCGAAAAGTGTTCCCATCGCTAACAGGTCGAACCACCAGCTATATCTTCCCAGGCAAGGAAGTGCCTCATTATTAAGCACAAAAAAATGAATACCCCCTGCTAGTTGGGACCCACAATAGTGGGAGGCTGACTTGTGGGCCAACGAAGTTGACGGGGACGGAGGGCTTTGTCCACTTAGTCAATATGAACGATTCTAGCTCAAGTGACCGTACAATGTCCATCCAATGGCCGTAGTGCTTGTGCAACCTCTGGTCTTCTTGCTCCAGCCTCCCAAAGTAGCACCGGTCGTGCCTCGTGCTCCTGCCTCCCGTGGCCGGCTGCGATGCCGCGAAGGCCTCACGGCCCCCTACTACTCCTATCGCTGGCCAGTCCATCCCTCTACTCACCTGCACCCCTGTTATTCTACGGCGACGGCAGCCTCACACCGCAACGAACCAGCGAACCCTCATACTCCTCCACGCGTGGGCATCCACTGATGTGTCTTCCCCGGCTCCGCGTCGTCTCCTTCCTAGGCCTCGCTGTTATCCACCGCCCTGGTGCTCTCGGTGCGGCGTGGTCAACGTGGTCCAAGGAACGGCTTCCATCGGACATGGACTCTACATGGAGAGGCTGACAGCTGGGTCCACGGCCGCAGCAAGGAAGTGCCTCCTTATTACGCGCAAAATAATTATTCCTCCACCTGACAGTGGGGACCCACCGGACGGGCCACCATATTTTGTGAAAAAAACATTTCCCCCTGACTGCTGGGACCCACCAGCTACATCTTCGCACGCAAGGAAGTGCCTGACAGTCGGGACCCACCTGGTCGAAGCGTACGTAGCGTTGTCATTCTTGTCGCAAACGTGTACGTACATACTGGTCGATGTAGAAGCGCGCATGTGTCGTAGTAGAGGCGCGCACGTAGCATGTACACGTACGTACAGCGGCCAGTGTGCAAGAAAGAAAATATGGCCACGTACGTACATGCGGGCAGGGTCTCGAATGCCTACTCGTGCATACGCACAGCCAGGGCTCGTGTACATGGCTGGGTCGGAATGGAGAAACTGCGTCATCGTCGTGTTCATGGGGAGCCAACCGGCTGGGTCGGAATGGAACGCGTCGTCGTGTTCATCGGGGGGGCTTGGACGGAACTGCCGATGGAAACGAGGCATGGCGTACCGTAGAACGAAGGAGACGGCATTGTGTTCAACCGGCCACAGTCGAAACGGGATCATGTTCATTGGGAGGGGTCCGGCATACCGCAAAAGGGAAGAAACGGACCTCCTACGGTCGAAACAGGGGTCATGTTGATCGGGAGGGGCGTGGCATACCGCAAAACGGAGGAAACGGACTTGTGTTGGAGCGCTACGGTCGAAACGGGGGTCCTGTTCATCGGAGGGGTGTGGCGTACTGCAAAACGGGACTCCACGGGATACTGTTTATCTCCACCGTCGACCCCCTCCAGCCTCCACGGGCTACTGTTCATCCACCGTTGACCTCCTCCAGCCTCCACCTGCAATTGTTCATCCACGGGCTCCTGTTCATCCAGCCTCCACCTCGCGCTACTCCATTGGCTACTGTTCAACCAGCCGTCTCCACGGGCTCCTGTTCAACCACCCCTCCACGGGCTACTGTTCATCCAGCCCTCCACCGTCTACTGTTCATCTAGCCCTCTAGGGGGTGGTCCTATTCATCCTGCCCTCCACGGGGTCCTGTTCATCCAGCCCCAATCGGTTCGATCGATCGGGGTCCTGTTCATCCAGAGACAACACCACGGGGTCCTGTTCATCCACCCCCACCGGGAACTGTTCATCCAACCCCCCTAGCATCGATCGGCTTCGGTTAGCAACAGTAACAAAGGAATCGCTCGATCGGGTTCAGTTAACAGCCATCGATCGATCGCTCGGGTTCAGTAACGCGTAGCCTGCAGTGCAATCGCTCGAATTCAGTTAGAGCCCAACGCCTCGCTCCCACACGTGTGCGTGTACGAGAGAAACGCGCATCGCTCGGCCTGACCACCCACCGTAACCGGGAACACCCCGATATTTTCCTCGCCCTCACTTCTACCACGGTTTTTTCCGTCATGGACGGCCCAAAGAATGTCATGCAACTGCGTCTCCGGCCTGCCCAGGATGAAAAGCCCATTTTCTGTCATGATTTTTTGTCATAGAAGTAGGACCCCACCACATCTATGATGATACCGGGTTTTGTCACAATTATCGTCATAGAAGTGTCATAAGTATGACAAAAAAAAATTCGTTCGGCCCAAAATGTCATGGATGTGTCTTTTTTTGTAGTGTACCCACTTAGTATGTAATCAGCAGCAACTAAAATATGTGTATACCCATTAGAGGAAGGAAACAGTCCCATATAATCAAAGCCCCAAACACCAAATGGTTCAATAACAAGTGAATAGTTCATCGGCATTTCTTGGTGTCTACTAATATTACCAATTCTTTACATTCATCACAAGACAAGACAAACTTACGTGCATCTTTGAAAAGAGTAGTCCAATAAAAATCGGATTGCAATACCTTATGTGCAGTTCTATCTCCAACGTGGTGTCCTCCATAAGCCTCGGAGTGACACTTGCGTAGGATCTATTCCTGTTCATGCTCAGGTACACAACGTCTAATAACACTATCTACTCCTTCTTTATAAAGGTAGGGGTCATCCCAGAAGTAATGTCTCAAATCATAGAAAACCTTTTTCTTTTGCTAGTATGTGAAATTAGGTGGTATAAATTTAGCAACAATGTAATTAGCATAAACAGCATACCATGGAGCAGTACGAGAAGCATTTATGACAGCTAATTGTTCATCATGAAAACTATCATCAATAGGGAGTGGGTCATCAAGAACATTTTCTAACCTAGACAAGTTGTCTGCAACGGGGTTCTCAGCTCCCTTCCTATCAATAATATGCAAATCAAATTCTTGTAGCAAGAGAACCCATCTAATAAGTATAGGTTTAGCATATTTCTTTTCCATAAGGTATTTAATAGCAGCATGATCAGTGTGAATAGTTACTTTAGAATCAACAATATAAGGTCTGAACTTATCACAAGCAAGTACAACTGCTAAAAATTCTTTTTTAGTAGTAGCATAATTTCTCTGGGCACGGTCTAGAGTTTTACTAGCATATTGGATAACATTTAATTTCTTATCGACTCTTTGCCCTAGAACAGCACCTACAGCATAATCACTAGCATCACACATAATTTCAAAGTGTAAATTCCAATCAGGTGACTGAACAATAGGTGCAGAAATCAAGGCTTTCTCAAGTATTCCAAATGCTTCTACACAATCATCATCAAAGACAAAAGGAACATCTTTTTGTAAGAGATTAGCCAGAGGCCTGGAAATTTTTGAGAAGTCTTTAATGAACCTCCTATAAAAATCGGCATGACCAAGGAAACTTCTTATACCTTTAATGTCCTTAGGACACGACATCTTTTCAATAGCATCAACTTTAGCTTTATCCACTTCAATACCTCTTTCATAAATTTTATGCCCCAACACAATACCTTCATCTATACCTATACTAATTCTAGACTCCCTAATAATTACTACATTATTTAGATTTTACGAGCCGTTAATTTAGTGGGACCAAATTATTACGGTGCAGATTAATTCGTGTATATATTTTGAACTTAATTGTGTGCTTAATTCGGCCAGAAAAAAAGAAATCTAAAGGCCCACGGTCCTATTTTTCACAAAACAGAAGCCATCTTTCCTTATCCCTATTCTCCAGACACCCACCGTCCTGCCCATCACCATGGATCGCGCCGCCGCCTTGCGTCCCAACCATTCTCATTGCTCCGTGCCCCATCCGCCGCCGCCGCCCACTGCATCCACACTCTGTCGCATCCCACTGCCGCCTCCACCGCCACCTTGAACCATATCTCTCCTTGGTCCTCTCTCTTTGAGTAGCATGCGGCGACAGCTGCTTCCGGCTGCATGGTGGAGACGCGGTTGGTCGACGGAACGCGAGTGAGGTGTAATGTGTATCGTTCATCGATCTGTTCCCATCTCCTATTCCTCTCTTATCAAACGTCGCGTCTGAAGTTGCTGCAACACATGGTGCTCTCCTTTCCTATGGCGATGCATATAAGTGACAACAATGGTGTCCTATTGTCCCCTCCACACGTCTGACCGCCGAGGCGCGGAAGTAGCCGCAGAAGATCGCACTCCGCGTAGCAAATTCTGGTGTGTTGTGTGGCTGCCCGACAATGTAATTTTCTTCTCTAAAGTTCTCTCATGGAACTTGGGCGTGTTTGATAGAAGGTGTACATTTTTCTATGGAAATATTTGGAGATTGTATGTTTTTCTTCCAGTATGTGCTAACTCTCAGATTATCTGCATGTTTAGCAAACAATTCTTCCATCCAGGATTAAGAATCATATCTTATAGAGTGTATAATATTTTCTGTGTAGATTTGTAACATTTAAATATTGTTGGTTCTGCAAAAGAAATAGCTTGATGTATGGAATATTGAGTCACACATGTTTCTGTGTATGGTTTGTTTGTTGTATTTGGTAATGGATCTAAATAGGTGATCTTTTTAATACAAAACATACATATTTTTTCTCTATTTGTAACCATGGAACCCATAATATCATTGTTTGTTTTAATAATATGTGTGATCCTTCCTTTGCAGTTACAGTGTTCAGATAACATAGTTTCCAGTTACAAAAAATATGCTAAAGAATTTTTAGATACACTTTCAGAGTGCCCTCAGAGTGATTTTCTTGTTTATTAGTGGGTTCTGCATAATTATAAATATGCTCTAAAATAAATTAGTAGATTTATGTTGCCCCATTATGCTTAGAAGAATATTCATGCATGCCTATAGATCTACTTGATCGAACAGTATTTATACAGTCTTCACAAGTATAGAACAAAAAAATGTGATGAAACTTACACAGTAGCATAACATTGTATGCAGATGAGAAGTTTGATTTTAAATTGTTTTTGCCACAACCAATTCCAATATGGCCAATTCAGTTGCTTCTGTCATCAAAAGATTGACATGAGTCTTAACTTCGATAGGTAAGGAATTGATTTCCCTCTTGATAGGTTTCTATCTCTTTGAATTTATATTTTCGTTGCCACCAAATTACGTCATTATTTTCTACAAATTAAAGTTGAAATCTGTGGTTTATGTATGCTGGTAAAAAATAAAACAGTGTTCTTGATATTCCTCATCTCTTTTTTTAACACAGTGTGCATCTTATATTCACTCATGTAAGCAATCTCATCAAGACTCCTCTCCTCTATCTTCAAACCACACTCTAAGTCCATGGTTTTCCTCGGCGCGTCAAACTATAGTTGGATCAGTGTTTCAAAAGACTTGGCACGGGCTTGATGGATACCACGGAGTGAGAGGGATCAGCAAGGTGAGGTTCCTAGGGCTATGAATTAGCAAGTACTTTGTATTTTCTTTATTATTGTATTTCCCGTTTGTCCTAAATTCCACTCCCATCGATCCGTATTAATTGTCGTTGACTTAGTACATCAACGACAATTAATATGGGTCACATGGAGTACTTGATTCATTTCTTGCTTTCCACTGTTTGTAATATAAACCAAACTCTTCACATGTTTATGTTGCTTGAATATTTTAGACCGAGTTAGAAGTAATACAACATTTCATTCATAGTACATCATTGCTTGACTCTGTAGATTACTAAAAGATTTTCTTTGACTGGCCACAACAGAGGCTCACTCGCCTATACACAACTCTTTCAGGTTGTTGAATCTGTCCTAATATAGTAGAATCTTTTTGAATTATGTTTTGGCTAGAATTACTATATATGAGTATGATTTATCTTCGTCTCCTTGTTGATTCATTCTGCATGAGAATCGAGGAGGTCAAACACTGACAGAAATCAAAACGGTGACACACTTATCAGACAATGACATGGTACTTCTTTACAAACAGGGTACAAACTGTAAGAAAGCTCTTAGAATGTGTTAAACTTATTAGTCCATGATATCACACTTGACAAAGAGGTTGCTGAGCACAGCCATGGGTGGTACTACCCAGTCTCTATTTTGTTTTCAGTAGTGAAGCTACCACTATTTTTTGTTTTCAGTGTGAAAACTCCAGACTTTCCCCAGCATGTATTTTCTTTGTTTTTTTGTTTGTCCTAAATACTACTTGATTTATGTTTCTTGCTTTCCACTATTTGTAATATGACTCCTCATGTGTTTATGTGTTTATGTCGTTCGATGATCACAGCTAAAATGATAGCTTGGATGTTTAGAATACTTCAAGAATTTCTCTGACTGCCCACTGTTGTTTATAAACTACATAGGCTCACTATCCTATACACAACTCTTTCAGGTTGTTGAACCTCGCCTAATCTAATATATGTTTTGTCCAGAATTACATATAGGAGTATGATTATTTTCGCCTCTTTCTTACGCATTCCTTCTGCATGAGAATTGAGGAGGCCAAACATTGATATAGATCAGAACAATGACACACTTATCAGACGGTGACATGGCACTTCTTTACAAACAGGGTACAAACTGTAAGTTATTAGTCCATGATATCGTAATACCTAATAAAGAGGTTGCTGAGCTCAGCCTTAAAAATAGAAAGGGCTATTGGTGGTAGTGCCCAGTCTCTATTTTGTTTTCAATAGTGGAGCTACCACTACTTTTTTGTTTTCAGTGTGAAAACTTCAAATTTTCCCCAGAATGCATTTTCCTTATTATCATATTTTTCTTTGTCCTAAATACTACTTGATTCATGTATCTTGCTTTCCACTGTTTGGTAATATGAACCAAACTCCTCACATGTTTATGTTGCTTGAATATTTCAGAACGAGTTAAAAAACACATGTCGTTCATAGTACTTATGGATGGTCACAACTAAAATGATAGCTTGGCTTTGTAGACTACTTCAAGAATTTCTCTGACTGCACACTGTTGTTTATAAACTACAGAGGCTCACTGGCCTATACACAACTGTTTCAGGTTGTTGAACCTCGCCTAATCTAATAAAATCCTTTTGAATTATGTTTTGCCCAGAATCACTATATACGAGAATGATTTATCTTCGTCTCTTTCTTACACATTCCTTCTGCATGAGAATTGAGGAGGTCAAAGACTGATATAAATGAAACGGTGATACACTTATCACAGGTGACATGGTACTTCTTTACAAACATGGTACAATCTACAGGAAAACTCTTAGAAATTCTTAAACTTATTATTCCATGAAATCGTAATACCTGACAAAGAGGTTGCTGCCCAGTCTCTGTTTTGTTTGCAGTAGTTAAGCTACCACTATTTTTTGTTTTCAGAAACTCCAAATTTTCTACATTGTTCGCCAGATCCTGAAACTATCTTGACGAAGCTTTAGTATCTATTTTGTAAGCTCATGGAGATTTTCGTTGGGTACAATTTGCATCAAATATCTTATATATGTTGTGGACTATTATTACCTGTTGATAATGCTACTTCAGAAAACATGTGAACGCCATCCTAGGACAGAGAAAGAGGCGCTACTGGCTAGGGATTACATGATAGCTACCACCGACTGAAAATATGAGATATGGATTGACACGAAAACAAGGTTTCACAAATTCCGTACTCCCATATAATCTTGAAAAGGATGAGTCAGCCTTTCCTTCATGAGCTTATTTTCTTTATGATTCATGTACAGAGAAAGAAGAAACAAAAATAAACAGCATAGCTCAGACGACGAGAATAGTGGTTTCTCTCAGCGCCGCATACTTAGTTGGTGCAGCATGCTCCTGGGACATACCAGGCTAAGTGATGTTCCAGAGTACACATGGAATGTGACTTGATGGAAGTCAACGGCTTGACGGCGGGGTGATTGGATTTTTTGTTCTGTTGCACAGTTCATTTATATGCTCATTTCAAATCAGTTAGCAATGCATCCAATGTGGAAACAAAGTTGGAAAAACTTATGCTTTCTAAGTACATCTGATTTCCATGCTTTGGTGTTACTTCTTTTTGGCTTTAGTGGGTCCTGCAAGTGTGCATTGAGAAAAATATATTTCAATCTATGTGGCAAAAGGTTCCAACGTATATAATTATTATGTGCTAACGCAAAAAAGTCCTCAAGTATATCATCCATCATGCCTAACTTCTGTCTGTGGCGCGCCCATGCTGCTTCATGTTGTTAGTACATTGAACTCCTTCGGTGACTAGCTTAACTCCTAAAGCTATGGCCTACTCTGTTGCCAGTTTCGTATAGAGTATTATCCTTTCTCGCCCTTTTTATGAAGTTGGCTATATTATTTGGGAGGGAGAGAGGAAGAAAGGTTGATGAATGATGACCCAAAATCCATTGGTGAACCCTAGCAAACTTGGAAATGATAATTGTCGGGGAGGCTGATTCCACCAACACCTATGGGGACAGGGCCCCTTTCGGTTCGGTGAGGGTGGAGGTCGCACAAAGAGCGGATCGAGGCGGTACACGCGAGCGGTTTTACCCAGCTTCGGGCTGCACGGATGCGTAAAACCCTACTGCTGCTTGTTTGTGTGTATTGAATTCTTGCTCAGGAGCGATGGACGCTGCCAGACTGAGTGTGAGAGTGTTCCTGGTGTTTCGAATGAGCCGAACCGGCCGAACCCCCCTCTACGTTGCGCCTGGGCCTCCTTTTATACTTTCAAGGGGTCACCGACAGGTGGCAACGTAGACTAGAAGGGTAAAAATGGAAAAGGATGCGGTAGGTGCAGCTACCGCTACTGTGGATACAGTGCACCCTACCTAACTCTGACGGCAGGGGACAAAGTCATTAAATGCCTGTCTGAGTTGCCTAAACAGTGCAAAAAGTGACCGTTAGGAGGGCCACCGTTTGCCACGATGGCCTTCTCTTCATCTCCGCTTGCCACCGCGCACCCCTAGCTGCGCAGCCTCCTGGCACGTGTGCTTGGGAGAGTCCTGGAGCGACACGTTAGCAGGTGTGCTGGAGCGCGGGCACGAAGTGGGGGTTTCCCGCAGCAAGCTCCTTGCTGCGGTCGTCGTCTTGTCGCGCCCGGAAGCTTGTCGTTCGCCGGGCCTTGCCGGGACGCAGGGCGCGTCACGGCAAGCTTTCTTGGTATGCCTTGAGTGGCCTTCCCGGCAAGCTCCTCTTGTCGGGGTCTTGTCTCTTCCTGGCAAGATCCTCTTGCCGGGGCCTGGGTTGGCTTTCCCGGCAAGCTCCTTGCCGGGGTCTTGGTTTGAGTACTTTGTTCTTGAATGGTCTTCAAGGGAACTACGGAGGGTCTTGGCGGTCACCCGGCAAGCCTTGCCGCGGGACGCTGCAACTGCCCGTGCATGAGTTTGGGATACTAGGGTACCGCTACTCTAGTACACCGACAGGAGCCCCCGGGCCTGGGCCATACACGATGCCGAGCGTTGTTGGGCCAGGCCCAAAACAGTGCACGGGCACGCGCGGCCTAGGTCACGCCGCCTATCTCTCCGCTCCCACCGCGCACGCCCAGAACGGCACGCGTCAAACGCGGCGTCGTGGGTGACGCGGGCGGCGTGCGCGGGGCTAAGCCCCTCGAGCATGCATCAGGCCACGATGATGGAGACGGTTCACACCCTCCTCCCTAAACGGAGGTAGGCGTGGGGGCGTGGTGCATTTACTGGACGGGGCCGGTGCGCGGTTTTCGGGATGTCCACTCCCCGCGATCACGGGGCGGAGCGGGGCCGCCTCATCCTTCGCCTTGGTTCTACATCTCCGCCACGCGGCTCCCATGCGCTTGGGGTCGTGGACGGTGGAAGTGGGAAACTGGGCCGTCGCGAGCAGAGGCAGCGGGATGGCCCCGACTCCCTGCTCTTCCCGTGCCTTGATTCGTTGAGCGGGGCGGCCGAGCCCCCACCTCGCTCCTTTATAAAGAGCGGGAGGGGAGCACAGGAAACCGCACTCTCTCATCTCCTCCTTTCTTCAGCTTCTGCTCCCCTTTCTCTCATTCGCCATGGAGAAAGGGAACCCAGGCCCTTCATCGGTGGCGGCGAGGGTCGCCGCCAGACAGCGCATCTCTCCATCTTCCACGCCCGTGGTGGCAGAGCTAGCCATAAGGGGAAGACGGAGGGGGCGAGGTCGCGGACGAGGTTGAGGACGAGGTCGAGGCGCTCCTTTTGCCCTTTTCGCCTCCTTGACCTGCCTCGTGAAGAGAGGGACAGGAAAGGGATTACGGGCATCTTATCTTTTTAATTTGTAAGCCTTCGGGCCTTAGCTGTATCTAAAACTTGTAATCCTCTCTTTCATGTTTTTCATCCTCTATGGACTGTACCTAAGTGGGATGTTTTTTAATGAAAAGGGGATGCTTGCCGGGTTATTTGTCTCGCGAGTTAAACCCACGCCAAGGAGCAAATCCTTGGTATCCCTCGGACAGACATTTCATCTCCCGGCAACAGGCCCTGCCGCCTTCCCACGTCGCTCGACCTTTCTCATGCCTTTGACGTAGGTGGGAACGAGGTGGGTGCGGTCTCCTCGTTTCATCCCTTTGCTGCCGCGACTACGACAAAACTTGGCCCCGGGAACGAGCCCCAGGGCCTAGAGTTGAGGGAGCACGGCAGTTTCCGCGAAGAAACGCGGTTTCGCATTCCCCAGTCCATAAGAGGATGCATGATGAGGGATGAAAGACTTATCTGATATTGCAGCCCCTGGCAACTCTGGTTTGCCGTGGACGATTCTTGGCACTCGCAGCCCCCAGCGATTCTGGCTTGCCGGGGCCCAGGTGCCGTCCGTTTTCTTCTTCTCTTGTCGTTGCCAGTCATGTCATAAGAACACTTTATTAGAGGCGCGACAAGTTATTTTTGTAATATAACTCTATCTTAGGCAAAGAATTGATGTGTTACTTCCTTTACTCGACTCTTGGCTTTGTATGGCTCTGCCCTACGCTTTCTAGGGAAACTTGCCGGTGCAGGTACCCTTGCCACGAGCGCCGAGTGCGGAACTTCAGCAGCCTGCTGGCGGGGTCGCTACTGACAAGCAACCTTGTCGCAACTAGTTGCAGCTCACTTAAGTTGTTGAGCGGACTCGAAACAAAGTAAGGGCGCTAGCGGCTCACTTAAGTTGCTGAGCGGACTCGAAGCAAAGTAAGGGCGCTAGCAGCTCACTTAAGCTGTTGAGCGGACTCGAAACAAAGTAACGGTGCAACTAGCTACGAGTTGGTTCCTCCGCGCACAGGTTTTCCATACAAAGCACGGTCGTTCAAGGAAAATAACTCAAAAACTTAAAAAACTGATTGCTCAGGCTTTAGCAACTTAGCTTTTCTGTCGTCTGCTTCCCGGCAAGGAGAAATTTTCTTGAACGGCCTGGTCCACACAATTATCTTCTCCTTCCCCCCCCCCCGGCAAACCTTGTGGGCGAGGGAACCTTCCTTCTTTGAGAAAGAAACAGAGAAATAAAGTAATGATATGGAGCCTTGGGCTCGTTATCGCTTACCGAGGTCTAGTGCTGCACAAAGTGTCAGATAACATATGCGAAAAAGGATTATAGCATAAAAAACTGACAAGATGTGCGGGGCACATGAACTTTACTGGTGCACGGGGTCTGCGCCCGGCTTTGTACAAAGGATTACATGCAACAGCGGCAAGACTTGTACAAAAGGTGGTTGCCGGAAAAGCTTCCGGCAACCGCGCCTTACGGGAAAAACTTACGAAGATGTTCAATGTTCCAGGAGTTGCTCACCGGAATGCCATCTTCGGTCTCAAGGCGGACAGCGCCGGGCCTAGTGACTCGTTTCACCCGATAAGGGCCTTCCCACTTTGGCGTCAACTTGTTGGAATTCTTGGCGGACTGAACACGCCGAAGAACAAGGTCGCCTTCCTCGAAGCTCCTGGCTTTAACTTTGCGGCTATGGTAGCGACGCAAAGCTTGCTGGTAGCGAGCGGCTCGCACAGCAGCCTGGAGACGGTCTTCCTCAAGGAGCAGCGCGTCATCTTGTCGCAGCTGCTCTTGCTCGAGCTCATCATAAGCGAGCACTCGAGGTGACCCGTAAACGAGTTCTGTGGGGAGAACTGCCTCTGCTCCGTAGACTAGAGCAAAGGGTGTCTGGCCAGTGGCTCGATTTGGCGTCGTCCTGATCGACCAAAGAACCACCGGCAGCTCCTCGATCCAGTTTCTTCCGCACTTGTGCAGCCTGTCGAAAGTTCTGGTCTTGAGGCCTCGCAGCACTCCAGCATTTGCCCGCTCCGCTTGACCGTTGCTTCTCGGGTGAGCAACAGAAGCGAAGCAGATCTTGGCGCCAAGATCTTGGACGTACTGCATGAAGGTGCGGCTCGTAAATTGAGTGCCGTTGTCGGTGATGATCCTGTTAGGGATCCCGAAACGGCAAACAATCGACCTAAAGAACTTGACTGCTGACTGTGCTGTCACCTTCCTCACTGGTTCCACTTCCGGCCACTTTGTGAACTTGTCGATTGCAACGTACAAGAACTCAAAGCCCCCGATAGCTCGGGGGAAGGGGTCGAGGATGTCGAGCCCCCAGACCGAAAATGGCCAGGATAAAGGGATCGTCTGGAGAGCTTGAGCTGGCTGGTGTATCTGCTTGGAATGGAACTGGCACGCTTCACACTTGGTTACTTGTGCAGTTGCATCCTGGAGGGCTGTCGGCCAGAAGAAGCCTTGTCGGAATGCTTTGCCGACAAGTGCTCTTGCGCCAATGTGGTGACCACATATGCCTCCATGTATCTCTGCCAACAGCTGTTGTCCATCTTCCTGGCGAATACACTTCAATTTCACACCGTTGAGTCTTATTCTGTACAGTGTGTTGTCGACAAACTTGTACATACTTGACTGCCGGGCTACTCTTTCCGCTTCTTCTTGCTCTTCGGGAAGCTCTCTTGTCTGAAGGAAATGGACAATCTGCTGTGCCCATGCTGGAGCTTGTGGCTCGACAACAAGGACTAAAGGCGTATCTGTTGCTGCGGGAACATCCGCTTCTACGGCAAGAACCTGTGGTTCGGCCGGAGCGTGATATTCCCCGGCAAGCTTGCCGGAGCAAAACTTGTCGGGAGCGTTTGCTTCAACGGAACAAACCAAGAGGTTTGCCGGAGCAGACTGCTCCTCAGCACTCTTGGCGTTGATCTTTGGGACTTTCTTGGCGGCGGCTTCGGGGAGCTCTGCTGGAAAGTAGTCACCAGAAACCAACTTCCTCTTCTTGTTCTGTCCAGTTGATGGTGTCACGGATGGTTGAGTCAGCTTGAGCACAAAGATCCCTGGTTCCACAGGCAACTTTAGTGCAGCGCACTTTGACAGGCCGTCAGCAATGTCATTCTGAGCTCGCGGAACATGCTCCATTTGCAGGCCGTCAAAGTGTTCTTCTAGCTTTCTCACTTCATCAACATAAGCTTCCATCAATGGACTCTGGTAGTTCTTGTTCACTTGGCGGACGACAAGCTGCGAGTCACCCCTTACAATGAGTTTCTTGATCCCAAGATCGGCTGCGATTCTGAGGCCGGCAAGCAAACCCTCATACTCTGCGGTATTGTTCATTGCTTGCTCCTTGGGAAAGTGCATCTGGACTACGTACTTGAGGTGCTCTCCGGTGGGTGCGATAAGCAGCACGCCAGCACCGGCGCCTTGCAGCGAGAAGGCACCATCAAAATACATCAGCCACTCTTTGCTTGTCTCCTTGACGGGGATGCTCATTTCTGGAATTTCTTCATCTGGAGTTGGCGTCCACTCTGCTATGAACTCTGCCAATGCCCTGCTTTGGATCGTTGCAGTGCTCTCAAACTTGAGGCCAAAGCTTGACAGTTCCAATGCCCACTCGACAATCCTGCCTATTGCTTCTGGATTCTGCAGTATCCTCTTCAGCAGAAAGCGAGTGACAACTGTGATCTCGTGTGCCTGGAAGTAATGGCGCATCTTTCTCGAGGCCATGAGAAGGCCGAAAAGCAATTTTTGCACACCAGAGTACCTCGACCTAGCCCCCTGGAGAAGGGAGCTGACAAAGTAAACTGGGCGCTGCACCATCTTCTTCTGCACCTCCTTGCACGTCTGCGCAGATTCATCTTTCTCGGGACCATAGCTTGTCGGAGAAGCCCCCTGCTTGTCGCTGGATTCACTTGTCGCGGTCGCTGGCTCATCATCCGCCTCCCTCTCCGCTACTAACGCAGCACTAACCACTTGATTGGTTGCCGCTAGGTACAGCAGCAACTTCTCTTGTGGCTTAGGTGCGACAAGTATTGGAGTGGAGGATAGGTACCTCTTCAAGTCCTGCAGCGCGGCCTCCGCTTCCGGAATCCATTTCATTGGACCTGCCTTTTTCAATATTTTGAAAAACGGCAGGGCGCGCTCAGCAGACTTAGAGATAAACCTGCTGAGAGCAGCCACGCAACCGGCAAGCCTTCGCACATCCTTGACGCGCTTCGGTGCTTCAATCTGCTCGATGGCCTTGATCTTGTCGGGGTTGGCTTCAATTCCCCGCTGAGACACAAAGAACCCGAGAAGCTTGCCGGAAGGGACTCCAAACACGCACTTCTCGGGGTTGAGCTTGAGGTTGATCTTGCGCAGATTTGCAAAAGTTTCTTCTAAATCTTGGATCAGGGTAGCCTTGTCCTTGCTCTTGACCACTATATCATCCATGTAGGCTTCCACATTTCTGTGTATCTGTGTCTCAAAAGCGACATGGACTACCCTTGCAAATGTTGAACCATCATTCTTCAACCCAAAGGGCATCCGTACAAAACAGTATGTGCCGCAAGGGGTGATAAATGCGGTTTTTCCTCATCCACTTCTGCCATGAAGATTTGATGGTATCCTGAGTATGCATCAAGAAATGAAAGCAAATCACATCCAGCTGTGGAGTCAACAATCTGGTCAATGCGCGGCAAGGGAAATGGATCTTTGGGACAAGCTTTATTGACATCAGTGAAGTCAATACAAAGTCTCCATTTTCTGTTAGCCTTGTGCACGACTACAGGATTGGCCAACCACGTGGGATGGAGCACTCCTCTGACAAGGCCTGCTGCTTCCAATTTCCTGATCTCTTGTGCAATGAACTCTTGGCGCTCCACCGCCTGCTTCCTGACTCTCTGCTTGATGGGCCGCGCATGAGGACAGACGGCAAGGTGGTGCTCGATTACTTTCCTGGGAACACCGGGGATATCAGATGGTTGCCATGCAAACACGTCGACATTCGCCCGCAGGAAAGCAACAAGCACGCTTTCCTATTTAGGGTCAAGCGTGGCACTGATGGTGAAGGTACCACCAGTGCCGTCCTCCTTGGCGGACACCTTCTTGGTCTCGGGTGGAGCTGCCATCGTCTGCTTGCACTTGCCGGTGGAGCTCGATGGTGCGTCCTCGACGATAGCGCAGCACTCCGAAGAGGTGCGCTTGCCGGAGTGGGCATCAGAGCTCTTGCCGGACTTTGTCTTCTTCTTCCCCCCGGGAGCTTCAGCGGCAAGTATGTTGTGATCAGCTGCGGCTGCTGCTTCCCGGTAGATCTTGTCGGCGCAGATAAGGGCATCCTTCTTGTCGCCGGGGACAGAGATGACACTTATCGGGCCTGGCATCTTGAGCATGTTGTATGCATAGTGAGAGGCTGCCATAAACTTGGCGAGCACTGGACGGCCAAGGATCCCATTGTAGGGCAATGGAAAATCGGCAACGTCAAATGTGACCCTCTCAGTTCTGAAATTCATCTCGCTGCCAAATGCGACCGGCAGCGTGATCTTTCCCTTCGGCTTGCTTCTTCCCGGTCTGATTCCTTGGAATGTGTCGGTCTCCTCGAGCTCGCTGTCAGGAATCTGGAGTTTCTGAAGGACCGCAGAGGAGATCAGATTCAAGCCGGCCCCGCCGTCAACTAGCATCTTCGTGACCTTGAGGTTGCGGATAGTTGGTGAGACCAACATCGGCAAGCACCCGACTGCAGTTACGCAATCAGGGTGATCCTCAATGTCGAAGATGATAGGCGTGCTGGACCATTTCAGAGGCTTGCGTGACTCTATGGATGGCTCTGCTGCATTCACTTCCCGCATCCACCTTGAGTTGGCGGTGCGAAGTATACAGAGAAGCACCACCGTCAATGCACAGGACCTGTGTGGCTTTCTGAAATTCCTGCTCATCGGCCTCGTCATCATCCATGTCTTCATCGTCGTCGTCATCTTCATCCTTGTCGCGGCCGCGGGGAGGTCTGTCTCCTTGCCGCTGCTTGGCCTTGCCGCGGCGTCCTCCTCGGCCGGGACGTTTCTTGCCGGATCCACCAGCACCTTCCTGGGCCTTCTCCTTGTCGCGTCGCTCGTATTCAGCTTTCTGTTGCTCAACAAGCTGTTCGACTTTCTTGCAGTTATGGTGATCGTGGCCCTTGGTGCGGTGGATCTTGCAATACTGCTTGCCGGAGCTGTCCTGCTTGTCGGCGGCCGCCACAGGCTGGGCCTCCTTGCCGGAGCCACCAGCTTTAGCTTCCTTGGCGCCACCTCCGTTGCCGGACTGCTCGACAGCTAGCACTTCCTTGCCCTTTTTCCTTCTGTTGTTCCGCCGCCGGCCTTTCCTTGTCGGGGCGGCATCCTCACTGTCAGATCCTCCTGCTCCTGTATCCTCTCCGGGGAGCCTCCTCCCCTCTTCAGCGCGTGCACACTTGTCGGCCAGGGCGTAAAGCTCGCTGACGTCTCTGATCTTACACATCGCCATCTCCTCCCTCATCCTTCGGTTTCGCACATTCTGATGGAACGCGCTAATGATCGCGGCGGGGTGGACGTCTGGGATGTTGTGCTGTACACGGCTGAATCTCTGAATGTACTTGCGCAGTGGCTCTCCTTTCTTCTGGGCGAGCAGATGAAGATCGCTCTCTTGGCCATGTGGTTTGTGGCCGCCTGTAAAGGCGCCGACAAACTGATGGCACAGATCAGCCCAGGAGGATATGGAGTTGTCCGGCAAGTGCATGAGCCAGGATCTGACATTGGGCTTGAGTACCAGCGGGAAGTAGTTGGCAAGGATCTTGTCGTCCCGTCCCCCGGCAGCCTACACCGCGATGGTGTAGATGCTGAGAAACTCCGACGGATGCGTCTTGCCGTCGTACTTCTCTGGTACGTCTAGTTTGAAATTCTTTGTGCTGGGCCACTGGACTTGCCGCAGCTCACGGGTGAACGCAGGACAACCTACCGCGTACGGCAGATCGCCTGGTTCCCCTGGCGCATGCATGTCAACAGAGGGCCCAGCGCGCTTGTCGGATTGACGTCGCGCTTCTCTTCGGCGCTCGATGCGGGTTCGAGCGTCTTCTTGTTGTCTTTCATGGAGAACTTGGCGCTGGTCGCGACGAGCTCGTGGGTCCGACGACGCGGTGGAGCCGCTGTCGGGGTGGACCTGGCGAGTCGGCGATTTTGGCCTTCGTAGTGGAGATTGCATGGAAGTCGCACCTCCCCCCAGTCTTGTTGCCATCGGCTCGCGTCCGGCTGTCCTGCCGTGGCAGCGAGGTGCTTGGTTGCCGCGCAGTGTCGCTGTTGGCGAAGCCGATGAGGCTCTGGATAGTGGCCCTCCATTCGTCGGTCTTGTCCGTCGTCGGAGGATAATCTAGGAGTAGCTGGGCCCGCGCCAAGGCTTCCGCCGGCGTGGTGGGCGGCAGAGGTGAACGGTGCAAGGAGCGGGACATGCTCAGACTCCTAACCAAGTTAGAAGGAGCAGTGTCCCGTCCAGGCGACCGCACCTCGCTGGGGCCAGCATGCTGGCGTGCATGCTGGTCTTGAACGCCACGCGAACCACCAGCTTGATCTTGGGCCAGCAGACGTATGGCGCTGCAAACGCCATGATGCTGCTGGTCCCGCGCCCTTCCTGAGATGGGCGCGGTGGGCGTATGGACGCCGAGGTCTGCGCGGCCTTGTCCTTGGACTTGGCAGCGCTGTGGGCACCCTCGTCGATGTCCACTCTTCCGCCGGCGTCCACTCCACCGTCCGCCTGCTCCGGAGGTGGTGGAAGCGACGCAGACGGGGCTGTTGCCCCCGAAGCCTTCTTCTTCGGTGGCATGTCGGTGAAGACGATGAAGATTTAGCTCGCGTGCATGCCGGATCGGGTTCGCATGATCTCGACGCCCCCTACCTAGCGCGCCAGAGATGTCGGGGAGGCTGATTCCACCAACACCTATGGGGACAGGGCCCCTTTCGGTTCGGTGAGGGCGGAGGTCGCACAAAGAGCGGATCGAGGCGGTACACGCGAGCGGTTTTACCCAGCTTCGGGCCGCACGGATGCGTAAAACCCTGCTGCTGGTTGTTTGTGTGTATTGAATTCTTGCTCAGGAGCGATGGACGCTGCCAGACTGAGCGTGAGAGTGTTCCTGGTGTTTCGACTGGGCCGAACCGGCCGAACCCCCCTCTACGTTGCGCCTGGGCCTCCTTTTATACTTTCAAGGGGTCACCGACAGGTGGCAATGTAGACTAGAAGGGTAAAAATGGAAAAGGATGCGGTAGGTGCAGCTACCGCTACTGTGGATACAGTGCACCCTACCTAACTCTGACGGCAGGGGACAAAGTCATTAAATGGCTGTCTGAGTTGCCTAAACAGTGCAAAAAGTGACCGTTAGGAGCGCCACCGTTTGCCACGATGGCCTTCTCTTCATCTCCGCTTGCCACCGCGCACCCCTAGCTGCGCAGCCTCCTGCCACGTGTGCTTGGGAGAGTCCTGGAGCGACACGTTAGCAGGTGTGCTAGAGCGCGGGCACGAAGTGGGGGCTTCCCGCAGCAAGCTCCTTGCTGCGGTCGTCGTCTTGTCGCGCCCGGAAGCTTGTCGTTCGCCGGGCCTTGCCGGGACGCAGGGCGCGTCGCGGCAAGCTTTCTTGGTATGCCTTGAGTGGCCTTCCCGGCAAGCTCCTCTTGTCGGGGTCTTGTCTCTTCCTGGCAAGATCCTCTTGCCGGGGCCTGGGTTGGCTTTCCCGAGAAGCTCCTTGCCGGGGTCTTGGTTTGAGTACTTTGTTCTTGAATGGTCTTCAAGGGAACTACGGAGGGTCTTGGCGGTCACCCGGCAAGCCTTGCCGCGGGACGCTGCAACTGCCCGTGCACGATTTCGGGATACTAGGGTACCCCTACTCTAGTACACCGACAATAATATTAGGCATTCTGGTGTAAGCTAGAAGTAAGAAAAAACAGCAATATCGTCTACTCATTTGCCTACTTGAATACAAAACATGATTACTTCCTCAATTTTAACTAGGCATGATGATTCACGAGTTTATATATGGGGAAAATATGTTACCTCCTTGATGTATTGCTATAATTATTTTTTACGTAACATCTATTAGATATAATCCTCACATTGTATATATACACGTACTTCAAAAGTACAAAATAAAAAAATTCCATAACACCTTAGTCAAGAGAAAGAACAAGAACTACTTAAACAATATATTATTAGGCAAGAGAGACCCAAGACCAAACAATACATTACGATAGTGTACAAAATGGAAGACCCATGTGCTACAGAATGGCATGTCCGTATCAATTATGTGTAATACCAAATATAGATTATAACAACTCAATTGTCACTGACAAAGCAATAACCTTAGATGAGTATTGCTTACAAAATGATTCTTCTATACAATATGATGAAAATAGTCCATGCTTGAAATAACCTATATCAAAAGAACTACACATTCCGATGTGACAGTTAGCAGTACCAAAGACTGACAACTCAATTGGCAGAGAAAAAGCAATAAACATTGGTGTGTAATGATTGAAAAGCGAATCAGAAGAAAAAATAGATTGCAAAAAGAATTAGAAGACAACAGATAGGATTATAAGACACCGGCGATATAAGACAACAAAAACATATAGTTACAAAGCAAAAATATATAATCCAATCAAGTATCTATTGAACTAAATGTACCACAAAGAATCCACGAGCATAATTCCATACTTCAAAGGCATATATATATATATGAAGTTCTTCTACATTTTATACTGACCAGTGCATTCACAATTTAATAAATGTCACAAAAATCTAATCAATTTATTAAAAAAAATTCTAGCACGTGCGAATGCATGGGTTGACGACTAGTTAACCATAAAGTGGCACTTCTCCCAATTCAAGACAAGATTAATTTCTTCACATCTCTGCAAAACTCGATCAAGGTTGCTTAAGCAATCATCAAAAGAAGTTCCATACACGGAGAAATCATCCATGAAAACCTCAACAATCTTTTCACAAAAGTTAGAGAATATAGCAGTCATGCATCTTTGAAAGGTAGCAGGTGCATTACATAAACCAAAAGGCATACATGTACAAGCAAAGGAACTGAAATGGCAAGTAAAAGTGGTCTTTTCCTAACCCTCTTTCGACACAGGTATTTGAGAGAAACCAGAATAACCGTCTAGAAAGCAAAAATGTGTATGTTTGGATAATCTTTCTAGCATTTGATCAATAAAAGGTAAAGGGTAATGATCCTTTCTAGTAGCTTTATTTAACTTGCGGAAATCAATTACCATTCTATAACCTGTAACAATTCTTTGTCGGATCAATTCGTCTTTATCATTAGGAACAACAGTAATGCCTCCCTTCTTAGGGACATGTAACAGCCTGGATTTTGGCCCTTTTCTTCTACTTTTTGATTTATTGGTTTTGCAGAGATGTGATTTATTGGCCCTGTCCAAAAATTCAACTTTATTTGCCTAGCCAAACATCCTCAGTGATTTTTCAAAGTTCCTGTCTGAGGGAAGCCTTTGTGAAGGAAGTGCTAGCTAGTTTTACCCAAATTAGTTGAAATTTTACATGCCTCTTCTTGTGCTCATATCATTGCTCTCCTCCAAATTTCAACCCCACCCAATCATCTATGTGAGCACAACATCAAATCTTTGATTCTGTCAATATTTTCAGGTTGTGAAGCAAGTATATTTAATATTGCTTCATTTTATCTGAAAATTTACCAGAGCATTCTCCTACCCGAATAACTTCTCTCCACCACATTTGGCACCATTTCACTTAGCCAATACTCCTCTAGAATTTTTACACATTTCTGGATAGTGAAGATAGTTGTGAAGGAAGTACCATTTTGGTAAATCCATTTGGTATGAAATTTTTACAGCACCTTTATCTGCCCAAATCACTAAGCCCTGCCAAGTTTTACCTCAAGTGGTTACTCCATGTGAGTGCATCATCCAAATCTTGCTTCTGGACACATAATGTGAGTTACAAAGCAACTATGTTAGTTTGTGCTCCATTATGCCTCAAAACCTCCAGAATCATAGTCCTTCCTTAGTTAATCACCCCAGACAAACTCTTGGGCGCCAGTAAAATCCCTGTTGATCACCAGTGTTCACCCAAGTTTACTGCAATGAACTTCAGAGGGTGATTACCTTTTAACCACAACTCTTTTAACTGATCTACCACTGAGGGAGTCCTGGATTAGGGGGTCTCCGAACAGCTGGACTATCTCCACTGGCCGGACTGTTAGACTATGAAGATACAAGATTGAAGACTTCGTCTCGTGTCCGGATGGGACTCTACTTGGCGTGGAAGGCAAACTAGGCAATACGGATATGGATATCTCCTGCTTTGTAACCGACCTTGTGTAACCCTAACCCTCTCCAGTGTCTATATAAACCGAAGGGTTTTAGTCCGTAGGACAACAACCATAACATACAATCATACCATAGGCTAGCTTTTAGGGTTTAGCCTCTCTGATCTCGTGGTAGATCTACTCTTGTACTACCCATATCATCAATATCAATCAAGCAGGACGTAGGGTTTTACCTCCATCAAGAGGGCCCGAACCTGGGTAAAACATCGTGTCCCCTGCCTCATGTTACCATCCGGCCTAGACGCACAGTTCGGGACCCCCTACCCGAGATCCGCCGGTTTTGACACCAACATTGGTGCTTTCATTGAGAGTTCCTCTGTGTCGTCGCCGTTAGGCTTGATGGCTCCTACTATCATCGATAGCGATGCGGTCCAGGGTGAGACTTTTCTCCCCAGACAGATCTTTGTATTCGGCGGCTTTACACTGCAGGCTAATTCGCTTGGCCATCTGGAGCAGATTGAAAGCTACGCCCCTGGCCATCATGTCAGATTTGGAAGTTTGAACTACACGGCCGACATCCGCGGAGACTTGATCTTCGACGGATTCGAGCCACAGCCGGGCGCGCCGCACTATCGCGATGGGTATGACCTAGCTCTATCGCCGAACAGTACCCCAGAGGCTGCGCCCGCATCAGCTCCGACCCTTAGCTCGGAGCCAACTGCGCCAGTCGAGGACGGGTGGTTAGACACCGCCTCAGGGGCTGCAGTCTCAACAGCGATCGAGCTGAACACCAGCCTAACCCTCTGCGCAGCACGTGACTCCAAGGTGCCGGACTCTTTTCCGGACTCCGAACCATCCGCGCCCCTGCCAATCGAATCCTATTGGGCGCCGATCATGGAATTCACCGCCGCGGATATCTTTCAGCACTCGCCCTTCAGCGACATTCTGAATTCACTAAGGTCTCTCTCTTTGTCAGGAGAGCCCTGGCCGGATTATGGCCAACAGGATTGGGATGCGGATGACAACGAAATTCAACGCCCACCCACCACCCACTTCGTAGCCACTGTCGATGTTTTAACCGAGATGCTCGACTTCGACTCCGAAGACATCGACAGTATGGACAACGATGTAGGAGACGAACATGAACCAGCACCTATAGGGCATTGGAAAGCCACCTCGTCATATGACATATACTTGGTGGATACACCCAAAGAAGGCAATGGCGACGGGATAGCAGAGGATGACCCCTCCAAGAACCAACCCAAACACCGACGTCAGCGGCACCGCTCTAAGTCCCGCCAAAGCAAAAGTGGTGATACCGGCACAGGAGATAATAACACTCCGGATAGTGCCGAAGAAAACAACAAACCCCTCTAGCAAGATTTAGAGCAGGAGGATGGAGGAGCCAGCTCTCCTAAGAGAGCGGCAGACGGAGAGGAGGAGGATGACAATCACAGGCCCACCTCCGAAGACGAGGCAAGCCTCGGCGACGATGAATTCGCCGAACCAGAGGATCCCGTCGAACAAGAGCGCTTCAAGCACCGGCTCATGGCCACGGCAAATAGCCTGAAGAAAAAGAAGCAGCAGCTTCAAGCTGATCAAGATCTGCCAGCTGACAAATGGATTGAAGTCCTCGCGGCCGAGGAATATAAACTCGAGCGCCCCTCCAAGAGTTACCCAAGACACGGGTTACTACCCCGACTGGAGGAAGAAGCGTATGATATGGCTGATCGGACACTTTGTGGCCGCGATAGAGAGGCATTCCAGCCAAAAGCTTAGCCTCCACCCCCAACACCATTCAAATAAAAAGGCATGGGGAGATACGCCAGACCTGCGAGACATATTGGAGGACAAGGCAAAGCATTCAAGATCGACCTACGGATCACGAGGGCACACCACTCTGCGAGACGACAAACGTCATGCCGGATACAGTAAAAGCAAATCCGACCGGGCCGAACACAGCGGGCAAGACCCATTCGAGCTACGTCACGATATAGCCCAATACAGAGGCGCCGCACACCCCTTATGCTTCATAGACGAAGTAATGGAACATCAATTCCCAGAAGGTTTCAAACCTGTAAATATTGAATCATACGACGGCACAACAGATCCCGCAGTATGGATTGAGGACTTCCTCCTCCACATCCACATGGCCCACGGCGATGACTTACACGCCATCAAATACCTCCCACTAAAGCTCAAAGGACTAGCGCGGCATTTGCTTAACAGCTTGCCAATGGACTCCATTAGCTGTTGGGAAGATCTGGAAGCCACATTCCTCGACAACTTTCAGGGCACTTATGTGCGACCACCAGACGCCGATGATTTGAGCCACATAATTCAGCAGCCAGAAGAGTCGGCCAGGCAATTCTGGACTTGGTTCCTTACAAAGAAAAATCAAATCGTCGACTGTCCGGATGCAGAGGCCTTAGTGGCTTTCAAGCACAACATCCGAGACGAGTGGCTAGCCTGACACCTTGGTCAGGAAAAGCCGAAATCTATGGCAGCTCTCACGACGCTCATGACCCGCTTTTGTGTGAGAGAAGACAGCTGGCTGGCTCGCAGTAATAACATATCAAAGAACCATGGTACCTCAAATACCAAGGACGGCAATAGCAGGTCACGTCGCAACAAGCATAAGCACTGCATTAACAGCAAAAATAATGAGGATACGACAGTCAATGCCGGATTCAAAGGCTCTAAACCCGGTCAGCGGAAAAAGCCATTCAAACAGAGTACGCCGGGTCCGTCCAGCTTGGACCGTATACTTGATCGCTCGTGTCAAATACACGGCACCCCAGACAAGCCAGCCAATCACACCAACAGGGATTGTTGTGTGTTCAAGCTGGCCGGCAAGTTAATTGCCGAAAACAAGGACAAGGGGCCGCATAGTGATGACGAGGAGGAGCCCCGGCAGTCGCACACTGGAGGACAGAAGAGGTTTCCCCCGCAAGTGCGGACGGTGAACATGATATACGCAACCCACATCCCCAAGAGGGAGCGGAAGCGTGCGCTCAGGGACGTATATGCGTTGGAGCCAGTCGCCCCAAAGTTCAACCCTTGGTCCTCCTGTCCGATCACCTTCGATCGCAGGGACCACCCCACTAGTATCCGTCATGGCGGATTCGCCGCACTGGTCCTAGACCCAATCATCGACAGATTTCACCTCACTCGAGTCCTTATGGACGGCGGCAGCAGCCTGAACCTGCTTTATCAGGACACAATGTGCAAAATGGGTATAGACCCCTCAAGGATCAAACCCACAAAAACGACCTTTAAGGACGTCATTCCAGGTGTAGAGGCCCATTGCACAGGCTCAATTACACTGGAAGTGGTCTTCGAATCCCCGGATAACTTCCGAAGCGAAGTGTTAATCTTCGATATAGTCCCGTTCTGTAGTGGTTATCACGTGCTGCTCGGGCAAACCGCATTTGCTAGATTCAATGCGGTACCGCATTATGCATACCTCAAGCTCAAGATGCCAGGACCTCGCGGAGTTATTATAGTCAATGGAAACACAGAGCGCTCTCTCCGAACAGAGGAGCACACCGCAGCTCTCGCAGCAGAAATGCAAAGCAGCCTCTCAAGGCAATCAACCAGTTCGGCACTTCACAGCTCGGACACCTTCAAGCGCGCTTGGGGCAATCGGCAAATAGACCGCCTGGCACGATCTGAGCTCGGGTAGCAATATGGCGGCCACCCCAATCCCAGCCCAGCGGCAAAACTCGTGCCGCGCATACATAATTACGCATTAAACATACCATGGGCACAGGTGGGGAGGGGGGGGCACAACTGCGGCACGCCCCAAGACGCGGCCTAAACCACACTAGGGGCTTCCTGTTTGGTTATTTTTCTTTTTCTTTCAGGACCTTAATCTCTGGAAACACTGTTCGGCAGCACTAGTGTCGAACACATGATGCAGCAACCAAGGAGGCAGACAGCTACGTTATACCACGGAATTCCCAGGTTGATTACAGTAACGAGTGAAATATTCAATTTAACAGCATTCCTCAGCTTGCCCTTGAAAGGTACATAGTCCTACTCTTTGCTTATCGCCCTATTTGTATCACTCTGCTTTAACGCAATTTTTAATAAACAATGCATGACATTACGAC